>NC_132896.1:3960468-3990468 GCF_030463535.1 Salminus brasiliensis | reverse complement strand
GAAAATGAACCAACTTGAATTTTCAAGGCGGCAGGTTGGGTCAATAAGGGTTCAAGAGTAACCACACATTTACATATAATTGTTTTATTTAAAAAACACAATTAGGGGTCAAATCTTGCAGAATGCATTACTGCTCCGATAATACCCCCCACACATACACACACACACACGACAGTGTGTGACAGTACACAACAGAACCATTCAATATGAATCAGAAGTTTTTATGGTTAAATAAAACCTCTTTATCTCCAAAGGCACCAACTTCCAATTATTGAAGATATGGAAAGATATTTTGTGGGATGTTTTGCTAAAATACATGGATCTGAAGACCCCTGGTAACCCATTTATGTGCAGTACCAAGGCCTCCAGATCTAACTACTGTTGGAAGCAGGAATTCTGAATGGCTGTTTCAGTATTTCAGTCTTAGCGCAGTCGGCTTTCCTCACTGAGGACTCAGACCTCTATCTGAACGACCTTTAGGTCATATTTTGTTATGATGGTCCCATCAGATACTTACATTATTATCAAACTAATCTGTTAAACTTTTGCTTTTTCAAATAGATTAAGATTAAAATTAGGATTAGAATAAACAGAGATCATTTAGATGAGTTCGTTTGCACTCAATAGATCTTTAGATGAAAGCTAATTAAAGACAAGCTGAACATCTACCAAACATTTACAAAAGACTCTCAAAATAAAGTACTACCTAAAGCTGGGCGATATGATAAAAATACTACATCGTGATATTAAAGATTTTTTTTTGTGATACACAAAATTTATTACGATACATGTAATCACAGACTAAAAACATCAGTAGTGGTTTGTGTGGCGCAACAGATAACACCACTACCCGCCACTGAGCTACCACACCATGTGGGAGACTGGGGTTCGATTCCCGGGCTGGGTGGCTGGGTGACTGTGCTGCGCTACACCAATAAGAGTCCTTGGGCAAGACTCCTAACACTACACTGACCCTCCTCTGTAATACGAGTTACCCTGTAAGTCGCTCTGGATAAGAGCATCTGCTAAATGCCATAAATGTAAATGTAATCAGTAGCAACAGATTCTTATAAACTACAGTTCAGATCCTCTCCTGTACTGAATACAGTGATTTATACTCAACATCTGCTGCTCTTCATCTAATGAATCCAGTCTAATTACACTGTTAGTAATGAAACCTGCAGCTGATCAGTGATTATTAAGCACTAAGTCTCCTCCATATGATTAGAGAAGATTATTGTTATCACCATAACAAAATTCATCACGATACAATAAAATATCATCATATTGCCCAGCTCTAGTATTACCTACTTTTTCTGCTCCACATTGGTAGTTTTAACACCAGGTTTGTTTTCAGGTATACTGAACAATACTATCTTCACAGGCCCACTTTGTAAAAGTGCAACCCTTTTAGGTTTTACACAGAACTGTTTATTTAAAGCCCAAAAACAACATACAAGAGCTTCTCCTTGCGTTTAAAGGCCCGTTCCAGCAATGGTAAACATGGTGTGGTTTCTACAGAGATATTAAGTGTGCATGGCAAGACAGGCCAGCTTCCCCTGACCTCTGAGTCCACACACACTCACACTGTAGAAAGAACAGGATGAACCACACACTGACCGCAGATCAGGACTCTACTCTGACTATAGGAACTCTGAGAGGTGCCCCACGCTGCTTATAGCATCTTTAGCATGGATGACCTTTACCCTTGTCTTCTTCTCCTTGTCATTTCGGTTGTGTGTGGTGTCCATTTGGCCTCCTGTTCACTGAATTATTTAACCGTCACTCAATGAAATTTTAACATTCTGCTCCTCAAGCGTCTGCCTCGTTCGAGCTTTGGCCTTTTAATCACTTCTTTCAGTTGTTTTTAAAGGACAAAGATAAACATGTGTAATTAATCAAATGTGTAATCAATACTACTACTACTAATAATAATAATAATAATAATAATAACAGTCAGGAAAATGTTAAAAGGCCTGGGCCTATATTCAGGATCTATACCTGATAAATAAGGCCTTAATAACTCAGAAGGCCTTTTAATCACTTCTTTCAATTGTTTTAAGAAAAATACAGAGTATTTAAAGACAAACATGGTTCAATTGTATGTAATTACTACTACTACTACTACTACTAATAATAATAATAATACTAATAATAACAGTCAGGAAAGTGTTAAAAGGCCTGGGCCTATATAAGGCCTTCATAATTAGAGAAAAAGCACTTTTAATGACTTCCTTCAGATGTACTTAAAAAACAGTTCAAGATACAAACAATTAAAGATAAACATGGCTCAAATATGTGTATTAATAATAATAATAATAATAAAATTAATAATGGTCAGAAAAATGGGTCTGGGTCACTATTCATGATCTATCTCTGTCAATAAGGCCTTTATAATTAGAGAAGGATCTGATCCTAGATCAGCTCTCTGAATCTCTGAAGCTTTGTAAATACAGGTCCTGGACTGACAGACGTGTGTGAGTATGTGTGTTTGTGTGTGTGTGTGTGTGTGTGTGTGTATGAGTGGTGGGGGGCACAGCTGGGAGTGAAGCGTGTGCAGATTTGGGGCGCAGCACCCCCACCTCGCTTCTGCAGCGAAGAGCCTGGAGTGGAATCACACTGAGTCTGACCTACAGCTTTATTACTGTGCCTTCAGACACATGCTCACACACACACACACTCTCTCACCCGCCTGAGGAGTTCACTGACCTTTCTGTTTGCAAAGTGTTTTGAATTCTGCTCGTACCAAAAATCATATTTTTGGGTTCCATGAGCCGACTGCACGCTGTCGATCAGCACACTGCTCTAAATTACAGCATTAATGAGGAGAGCACTGGTTTTGTAGGTGCTGTTGATGATAATGTGTGTGTTTGTATGTGTGTGTGTGTGTGTGTGAGAAAGAGAGAGAGAGAGAGAGAGAGAGAGAGAGAGAGACAGACAGAAGAAAGAAGGAAAGATGGGCAGAGTGTGAGAAGCTGAGGGAACTTTACTGCTCAATGGTGGAGTACTATCTCCCCCTAGTGGTCATTCCTGGTCATTGATCTGCTCACACTGTCACTCCTCATCAGTGAAGTGAGCAGTGATTGGTGTGGAGTCACTGTGGCCCTGCAGGCCAGCCAGCGTGCAGCCGCCGAGCAGATGAGAGCAGGCCGAGGGCTTCTCCTAGAGGATAGATGTCCACCAGCTCTGTTTCTGAAGAGTCGCCTCCTATTTTATACAAGATAGTTGGTAAAGTTGTGGTTCAACGCAAAAAGTATGTAGCACAGCTTCATCTTCTGGCCAGAGAAGAAGGTTTTCTACTAGATTTTGGAGGAGAATTGCTGTGAGGGTTTGACTGCATTCTGCAACAAGAATATTAGTGAGGTCAGCACCTCACCCCCATCATTCCAGAGAATACAGCTCTTCCACTGCTCCACAGCTCAATGCTGGGGGGCTTTATACCCCTCTACCAGCCCACGCCTGGCATTAGGCAGCATGGAGCCAACAGATTCATGACACTTATCTGCTCCAGAGAGTCCTATTCTATAGGCAGTACTTCTGTAATGCATAATGCATTCTAGGATATTTGGCGGTGCCAAGTCACACAAGTCACATCCTGATGCATCCTCGATCACATTGGTGGAACAAGAACACATCCGGGCATTCGAAGTACTGTACTTGGCTAGATGTGAGCTTTTGAATGGAACAGTACTTGGGATGCAACTGATGAAGATTTACAAGATCGGGATAATGAGGAACAATAAGTATAATAAGGAACCAGCCTTAATGAAACTGCAGAGCTGTGGGTCTTCAGGAGGACTGAGGAACACTGCCTAGAGAATTGACGTTACCATCGTTGTAGGAGACACATGGGCTGTTTATACGACGACAGCTTTTACGTTTATTTATTATCCACCAGCACAGCAGCTTCAGCCGACGATAAAGGTCACAGATCATCTATAACATGGGAACATTTACTGCAACTGAGTTTGCTAATATAACTAAAACAATGTCGGCTTGTGATTCTTTACCCTATATTCCACTCTTACGTCGAGGCGAGTTCTTTATTGACACTTCCAGAGAGTCCTACTCTATTGGCAGTACTTCCCTACAGGGACTAGACAAGCTGTATGTGTACATTTGCACACCTGTGTCAGCAATGGCTGCAACTTACAGTAGCTGAATGCATTCATTAGAAGGGGTGTCCACAAACATATGGACATATAATGGTATAGTTGAATAATAGTCAGGTCAAGTCAAGTCAGATATATTTGTATAGCTTTTTACAACTGTTGTCGTCACAAAGCAGCTTTACATAATTAGTAATTAGTAAAAGACAGAGACAAAAAAGAAATAACATAAGAAGACATGAAGGATCCAAGACCCCCAGTGAGCCCCAACGGCAACAGTGGCAAGGAGAACCTCCCTCAGAGCTGGAGGAAGAAACCTTGGGAGGAACCAAGACTCACAAGGGGGACCCGACCCGTCCTCCTCTGATCAGAACTATTATAATAAATTACTGATAAAAGTCACCAAACCATCTAAACTGTTTAACTGCTCTGATCATAATAATAATATATTAATCATGGTGTAGATAGTTAATAGTGGTGAAATTAATAGTGGCAGATAGTTAAGAGTCCATTTAGGTTTTAACATGGTAATAAGAGCTCAGTACATAGAGATGAGAAACTGTGAACCTCCTTCAAAAGAACATCCAGCAGAACCAAAACAGAGCTGGAAAACGGGCCAATTCCAAATCCCCCAAACTGTTACATCACAGTCTTATTATATTTTTACACCCCAATTTTTACATAAACTCTGGTCTTTAGAGAATACCCGAGTCCAAGCTGGAGAAAGTGTAAACTTCAGAATATGGAGCAGCTCATCACTCGCCTCACTCGCCTTCCACTACTACCTGTCTAATGACCATGTTCAAACCTAAATGCACTCTAAATGGAACTATCTGTCACTATTAATATCACCACTATTAACCATCTACACCATGATTAATATATTATGATTATGATCAGAGCAGTTAAACAGTTTAGATGGTTTGGTGACTTTTATCAATAATTTATTATAATAGTTCTGATCAGAGGAGGACGGGTCGGGTCCCCCTTGTGAGTCTTGGTTCCTCCCAAGGTTTCTTCCTCCAGCTCTGAGGGAGGTTCTCCTTGCCACTGTCGCTGTTGGGGCTCACTGGGGGTCTTGGATCCTTCATGTCTTCTTATGTTATTTCTATGTGTCTCTGTCTTTTACTAATTACTATTTATGTAAAGCTGCTTTGTGACGACAACAGTTGTAAAAAGCTCTACAAATAAATTGAACTTGACTTGACTATGGCTTTTCCTGTACCAGGAATTAAAACAAGCTAAAAATGCATGAGCTTGTTTTTGATGCTGTTGCTCATGAAACCGCCCCATAGACATGTCATTACCGGGCTCACAATCCTGTGAGCACTGGTCAGTAATAGTAAGACTACACCTGACACCTCCACAAGGTCGTCCTGGTCAAACGTCTCCTGTAATATTTGTAGATACAAGGTTTTCTAAGACAGCAATCTGATCTCCATCATCTCTGTCTGGAACAACACAGGACAAACATCTCACCAATGCTCCTCTTCATTACGTCCCTTCTACCTAGACTTTAGTTCTAAAGCACATCAGATCCAGTCAAGCAAGATCGTCTGAAAGGCAGTCAGTCAGCCCGAAAAGCACTCCTACGGTTCAGTTTTACCCGAAAGAACGTTACAGCAATTTAACTCAAATGCCTCAAACCAGCAGAACGTTGCCCACCACTGATTACCATTCGCAAAATTATCTCTCTCTTTAGAGATGGTACAGCATGAACACATTCACCCAATCGCGTCCCTCCATCTTCCACTGATTGTTCAGCACATTGGACGCAATCTTTCCGTCTTAACCACTGCCTTCACTCTCCGCTGAAATTCCAGCCTTTCTCTCCACTAATTTCCCGCCCACCCTCCACCCCCAATCCCACTAAATCAGTTTCAGAGATAGTCAAGCCTGAAATTGGAATTTTTGATGCAGGAATATCATTCCTAGCTGATAATTACATCACCGTGGTGGAGATAGGAGTATGTAAGAAGTGCAAGGCATGCATTTATTTTTTTTCGGAGGAGTAAATTGGTCTTCAGTAACCTTTAAACTTCCATCACGAAGCTTACGGTCTTATTTTGAGCAACACAGGGATTATTTCTGCCGTCTCATTTCTACATAATCACAGGACAGCTTTGACTGCCTGAATGCCTGGTGTTTGGTTTTGTTCTTCTACACACAGAAGGTCAAATTGTATTTACACTATATGGACAAAACTATTGGGACATCTGCTCATTCACTGTTTCTTTAAAAATCAGGGGTATTAAAAAAGAGTTGATCCTATTTTGTTGGAGCAACTGTCTCTACTGTCCATAGAGTCCACCTTCTGCTAGGTTTTGAAGCATTGCTGTGAGAATTTGACTGCATTGAGCAACAAAAGCATTAGTAAGGGCAGGATATTATCCTTTATTATGGACTCTCTTACCACTGCTGTGCTGATGACACTCAACTCATCCTTCCTTCCCACCTTCGGACACAGATTTCAAGTCGCATCTCAGTATGTCTCGCTGAAGTCTCGTCTTGAATGGCAGCTCATCAATGGCAGCGTCATCTCCTTCGGGAACCCACTGGCCACTCCATCTGCAGAAGCACAAAGCCTTGGTGTGGTCATTTATCATTCTCGACTCAAGTTGCACATCTCGATCATGCAGATTTCTCCTTTTCAACATCCAGAGAATTTGACCTTTCCTCTCTAGAGAGGTCACCCAGGTTCTTGGTCAGTCTCTGACTACTGACTACTGCAACTCCCTTCTGGCTGGTCTCCCATGTGTACCTTCAAGCCCCTGAAATGCAGCAGCATGGGTTGTCTTCACTGGTTTCCTGTAGCTGCTGCCAGCATCATATTCAAAACCCTGACAAGAATGGACCAGCTCCTCCATACTTGATGGCGATGGTCAAAAGACCCTTCCAGCTGCAAGTACAGTACGACTTGACCCGCCATCCCTTAAGATTCTTCCCCTGGGTGTCCGAACGGCAGAGTCGCTTGCTGTCTTTAAAACCCAGACTAAAGACCCTCCTCTTCTGAGAGTACTTAGAGTGTAGAGTGTGTAAAGTATTGTGGTCCCCATACTGACATACTGACCCCATAGTACCTTTAGGATTTAATACAAACTAGCAAAGGCTAAACAGCTAAAGGGTGCACGTATTCGTCACTGTACACTGTACAGCGAAATGTGTCCTCCGCATTTAACCCATCTGTGGTAGTGAACACACACTCACACACACACTAGTGAACTAGGGGCAGTGAGTACACACACACACCCAGAGCAGTGGGCAGCCAACTCCAGCACCCGGGGAGCCTCAAGGGCCCAACAGTGGCAGCTTGCAGAGCCCGGGAATCGAACCCACAACCCTGTCATCGACAGCCCGGAGCTCGAACCGCTGAGCCACCACTGCCCCTGTAAGAAGCTCTGGAGAAGAGCCTCTGTGAAATGCCTTTAATGTAAATGTAAATGTTGGATGATCATGTTCCTAAGCTTCCTTGAAGGTGGTGTGAGTGTAAAACCATTACAATGTGCAGGGTAGACACAACCACTGCGGTTTTTTATTCCCTTTTTTGTTTTAGTTAAAACTTGTGCTGTAGTTGAAGTTCTAGATGCTGTACTGTTTTACTAGAAAGTCCCATTAAAAGAGCAGTACAACGATCAATTTCACTTGTAATGAATGTTAGGACAAGTCATTTTAACCAGGGCATGTTAATGCGGCCCCAGGCCCAACCACCAGAGGGTTAACTGTAACGGTCAAGGAAAGTTGAAAAATACTAAACATCCCAGCCCAACTTCTAAAGATACCATGAAAGTAGATACATTCTGCTCTGCTCTGATCATAATATAATAATCACAGTGTAGATAGTTAATAGTGGTGATATTAATAGTGGCAGATAGTTAAGAGTCCATTTAGGTTTTAACATGGTAATAAGAGCTCAGTACATAGAGATGAGAAACTGTGAACCTCCTTCAAAAGAACATCCAGCAGAACCAAAACAGAGCTGGAAAACGGTCCAATTCCAAATCCCCCAAACTGTTACATCACAGTCTTATTATATTTTTACACCCCAATTTTTACATAAACTCTGGTCTTTAGAGAATACCCGAGTCCAAGCTGGAGAAAATGTAAACTTCAGGAGAATATGGAGCAGCTCATCACCTCCAAACTTTACTAGTTGTGGGAATATGGGTTGCTACAGGAACCAGGCCTTCACACCACTGCTTTTCCTGTGCCAGGAATTAGAACTAAAACAAGCTAAATTCAGCTTATCTTCTGTACATTAGACCTAAAACACAGGCTATATTAGAGAAAATCTGATCCTCAAATCCGGTTCTTTGCCAATAAAAGAAATCAGGCTCCACATGTTTCTGTATCTGTATACAGCAATTTAAGTTTAAATTGAAGTAAACAAAGTATGGTTGTATTTGAAAATAAATATTATGCTATAAATAATGTGTAATAATACTTATTTTGGACAAAGAAAAAACACCTTAATAACTATCATTTGGACAAAATACCTTCTATGTCACTTGTTTAAAGATAAATAAGTAATAAATGAGGCTATTGTGTGTAATGGTATTGGAAAATTACAGTACATTATGCACTTTTTAGTTATCAAGTAGAATTTCAGTAAAACTGATACAGTAGGGTTAGGCACAAACTGACGTGGAATAAGATGTAAGAGGTCAGAATTAAGCAGTTTCAAGGTAAATGTGCTTTCGGTCGGTTGGGGATAGAAATAAATTTTACTTTTTAACAAATTAGCAGAGATGTACAGACTGGTCGTATAAACTGCTATTATTGTTGCTTAAATCATTTTGAAGCAGCTGCAACACAACAGTACCTAAAACTGCAGATTTTAGTTCTGCTGTTCAACTGCATTTATTTTGCTGTCAAATGTTTTTCTTTAATCCTGCTTGTTTTCATAAAAGTCAGGTTACAGATATGTGCTGAGACTGAACAGTGATTGAATTTAAAGTAATTTATTATTTAAAGCTTAATATGCATTTAAATTAATGTGCTTCTTATTCAAGCAAAGGGCCAACCAATGGGTGCTGCTCATGTGCAGCATTTAGAAATACATCAAGTTTTCATTCAGAGTCTAAATTACCAACGCACAAGGCAACAGTCTGTGGCAACTAATCCTAGCTAAATGAACTCACCAGACTCAGGGTCCTGCCTAACTTGACCTGATTCCCCTTCGTCAGCTTTTTTGGGTGGATAGATGTTTCAGCTTCAGCTCAGTCCCACTTTTTGAAACATATTTTCTAAAGTAAAACAGACATTTTAAATGAAATACTAATATAGAGTGTATTTACACTGCATTGTAATATTTTTCATATGCACTTAAAATCTACATCCACATTCAGTATCAGCAGGCCTTCTGCCCTCTCAGCACAACTGGAAAATCAGGGCATTGATTTCTGCTTAATGCAAACAAATAAACAAAGATCGAAGTATGAGCTTTAGATGAGCGTTAGATATTGTCATCCAGTGAGAAGTATCAGTACCATCAGTACCAATTAAAAAGTGTTTATGGTGCTGCTAAATAGCTAACATCACCCATTTAAAATACAGTCAACAGTATTATTTTTTTATGACATACCCAATTCGGGAAGAGTATGGGCTCATTGAAAAATCATCAAATTTGAATTTAGTCAAGTCAAGTCAAGTCAAGTTTACATTTCTTTCAACGGGATTGGACCTCAATACTCGCGTCTGCTCTGGCTGTGCTCTGAAGACTCAAAACAGGGAAAAAGTTCATGTCAGACATGTCTGAGCACGGCCGTTTCATCCCTACTGGCTCTAAAAAAATTAATGAACGAGAGGGAGAAAGAATGCACACACAGTCAAGTCAGGAGACTATTTCATCATACTCATTATTCTACTGTCTGTTGTAGGCCAGTTAGCCAGCACGCTAATCGCCAAGTTAGCTCCTCGTTTTACCGGACATGCTGACCAAACCAGCTTATCACCAGTTGGAGTGAATAACAAATTTTCTGCGTAATTATCTCCATGGCGACCAGTGACAATATTTGGAAAGTCTCCGCCCACTGTCACCTAAGCCCATACCTTATCACCACACTACCTACATTACCTGTAAAGCAGAGCGGCACCTGACTGGAGAGAGAAAAGGAACAAGAATCAAAGGTAAGGTAATGTTGAAATATTGCTAAAAGTTACATTTTAAATAAGTTTAAAATAAACTGTAATGTGTAAAAAAATGAAGTTTAGCTATAATTTTTATTGGAAAGTTTTTGCCATTTTGTAGCCATTTGCTGAGTGACTCTAAAGATTGGTCTCCCAGACAAAGAGGAAGTATATTAACACTTACTGCTAACAAAATAAACAAAGATGGAAGTATGAGCATTAGATGAGCAATGTTGCTATCCAGTAAGAAGCATTAGTAGCATGTACTTGTCCTTTTTTTTTTGGATGTTGATAAAAGAGTAAACCATTAGCTAAATAACTAACACATCACCAATTTAAAATACAATCATCAGTATTTTTGATTGACAAACCCAACTCTGAAAGTCGGGGCTCTTTGAAAAATCATCAAGTTTTCCGTTCGAGTTTATGGTGGCGTTCATGTACACTCATCTCTTACATACATTACTTCCGACATGAGTCAGCATAGGCCTAGTCCTCGACTACACGACATGCTAAATGAAGATTCCCCATTAAAAGGACAAGGTAGTCCAGGACTAGGCTTAATCCCTGATACAAAATGTACATTTACATTTCTTTCAACGGGATTCAACCTCAATACGTGCGTCTGCTCTGGCTGCGCTCTGAAGACTCAAAACAGTGAAAGTGAAGTTCATGTCAGACATGTCTGAGCACGGCCGTTTCATCCCCACTGGCTCTAAACAAATTAATGAACGAAAGGGAGACAGAATGCACACACAGTCAAGTCAGGAGACTTTTTCATCATACTCATTATTCTACTGTCTGCTGTAGGCCAGTTAGCCAGCACGCTAATCATCAAGCTCCTCGTTTTACCGGACGTGCTACCCAAACCAGCTTAAACCAGCTGGAGCGAAGTATTACTTTGGTGAAATACCTTCAAGCTTCAGTTGAAGTGACAAGTGAAGGAGCTCAAATAGTACTTATAGAACTGCAGAGGTACTTCTCGGTTCATCCAGCAATGTCAAAATAAGAACTGCGGCCTGCTGTTTTTGGTCTCAAATAAAAAAATGTGAGGTGAGAGGTGTGTTTTCGATCTAATTTCAGTGTGATATAATAACAGGAATGTTTGCTGCATCTAAATACAAACTTTTACTTAATAAAAGTGGAGATATTCTGCTGAAATGCTCCTAATTCTGAATGGAAATGGAAAAGTCTGCAGATAAACCTAAACTAAATTGGATTTAAATGGCTCATGTTGTGAAACACTAAATTTCCCCACATTTTTTTTAAATAAACCAAAGAATCCCACTACCTGGGGTTTAAAACATAAACAGATTCTCTAACCTTGGCTTGGCTTTTGTTATTCCAAGAGAAACGGCAGAGTACAGCATGAACTGACCTCGGAATCTGAACCTCCGAGACTTATAGATGTCGCTCTCTGCAAAGTGGCATAAACGGCAGGTGTGCTACCTTGTCAAAGGGTGCAAACAGGAAGTTAGTGTATAGTTACAGGTAAAACTGCCCCAACAACACAGTAGGCAGGGCATTTTCATAGGCTAAAAGCACCATAGCTGAAGTACAGGCAGGATGTTTGGACAGCATAAATTCCTGTAGCAGGTCAAAGATAGAGATGATAAGGAATCTTGTTTTTAACTGAATTTGATTTTGATTTAATTTGATTTAATTTAGTTTAATTTAGTTTATATGGCTGTTTTTTGTTAAGAGTTGTGGCTGTAGAAACTTAATTACCTGATAATAGAAACCAACGGAAGTGAGAACCTGTAAATGTAAAAAGGTCCATTAATGTTTATTTCTTTTGTTTGCATTGGAACAACACAAAACGGATTTTGATATGAGGGGTGCTCTTCTCCAAACTGCTGTAGGGTGTGATTATACTTGTAGTTCGGTTTCCTTGGTCCAGACCCCGCAAGAAAATTATACACCGTTAGATTTTAGTCCTGGTTTGATTTGCGTTCATACCAACACATTTGCTTTCCTTTCGTTGTGTGGCACATATAAACTCATTTTACTGTAAATAGAGTAATATGAGAATAGTAATAGAGTAATAGAGAGTGTGTTTATGTGTGTGTGTGTATGTATAGTCTAAGTTCATGTGTACATATTCAGTATTTCTATTTGTGTCAATATTCAGTGTTTCCTTTTTATACCACTGTGAGGGACGATACACCCACAAGTTTTTCACTCAGCTTTACACCTGTGTGATGTGATGTGACAACAAAAGTGATTTGTGATTTTCTGTTTGATTTTTGTATTGCTAGCATTTGTTACTTGCCATTAATACAATTTAAAAAGCATCCAATGACTTCCAATTATCCAATTATTTCTTATTTACTTCATTTGTGGCAACACTTTCCTCCAGTCCATTTCTGGAATCCTGTGTGTAATGACATCAGATTTCTTTTCTGAGCTTTTTTGTGTCGTTACAATTGCAAACATAAAAAAAGTGAATTTGAAAGCATTTGTAACAGCAAATAATTTGTTTTTAATTAGTGCAAGACTTGCATGACTGTATGCACGAAAAAGCAGTAGGTCAGAGTGCTGTTTGTGCACAAAAGAGAATCACCAATCAGAAGTCAGTAAAAAAAGTACAGCTGTCTTTTGAACATTTCTTGTGATTTACCAAAGGCACCTTATTCTGGTTGCTGCAGCAAATGAAAGAACATAAAACAGTTGTTGTTTTACTCCTAAGTGCAATCTTTTTACAGTGTTGTACTTTATTTTGTCTAGCAGGATGAAACACAAAAAGCTGAAAAAAGAAGAAGGATATCCAGATCAAGTGCTTCGGATGACGAAAATAACATTTGGGGAGGCGGCAAGGAATAGAATGTGTAAGGAGAGACGGACAGATGAGAGACAAACCTTACTGGCAATTATCTGTGCCCTTCTAAACTCTGGCGGGGGGATCCTCTCTGCTGAAGAAGTAAATGAGCACTACAGTTATGACAAAGATGCTCTTGGTAAAGATATAGAAGACGGACTAAATACATTGGTTAATCCTGTGCCATTACAAGATGTTGTTACGATCAAACAGCATCAAAACTATCTGCGTTTTTTTGTTGCGTCACATCATTCAACTGGGAGACGAGCAGGACTGGCCACTCTGAGCAGCGGCCTTCTAAAGAGATCTGGAACATCTGTCCACTACATAGCACCTGAGGAAGTAATGTTCCACTTCTTAAGGAGACAGACGCAGGAACAGGACACTGGTGATGAGTGTTTAAATGGCAAAGCCTGTCAGTTGTATGAAGAGAAACTTCCCGTATGTCTGAATCAAAGTTTAGACTTTGGTGAAAATGAGAACGTTGAGATGAAAAGTTTTAGCAGTGTAAACAAACTGCTACAAAGACTCCGTGAACATCTCCCACGATACTTCTCCGCCTTCGCAAACACCAGAGGAGGCTTCTACTACGCTGGCATAGATGACATATCCAAAACTGTGCTGGGCTGTGGCCAGGGTATGACCCTTTCTGAACTGAAGGAAAAGATTCAAGAAATATGTGATGAAGCACGGGGGCGAGCTGTTCACTTGAACAGCTGCACTTCACAGAACAGCTGGTCTCCAGAAGTTAAAGTCATTCAAGTCACATCAGCACCAGAGGTCCCAGCGTACCTCATTGCAATAAAAATACCACGGTTCTGCTGTGCTGTATTCGAGAAAGGTCCAGAGAGCTGGGAGATTGATGGAGATGGAGAAGTATCTCAACTCCAATGTAGCGACTGGTTTGAGAAGATGCAGCTGCAGCCCTCAGGTATTATTTATTATTATTAATTGCACAAAGAGAAATTAATATTAACTTCTTAAACTACAAGGACCTTCAGTAAGTTTAGTCGTTTAGTCGTATATAGTCCTTACAGACTCTGTATATAGTCCTTACAGACTCTACAATCAGCAATGCTCCCAGCGGACCACATATACCCACACTTAAACTACACACACATGTTCAGGGAATAGAGGTCCCTCAATGTAAAAATCTAATGTGCAATCCCCCCCCCCCCCATATGTAATTAAGGTTTAATTTGTAATGATCTGTAAATAATCTGTAAATAATATAGTTTTTTTTCTGTTTTTTTACTTCTATTATTTATATTGAATATATTGTATATATTGGTAATTTATCTATGTTTTGCTAACCCTTTCCCCACTGTGGGACTAACAAAGGATTATCTTATCTTATCATATCTTATCTTAATTGTAAGGTTTAAATGAATACACACGAATAATAAGCCTGAAAGGAATTAAAGGAATGATGTTTTTCTACAGGTGGCCAACTGGTTGCATCTACATTGAATCTGCAACATCAGTGTCTGACTTTGCCCAGAATCAGTCCAGGTAAGACTCTGCCCATGTAATCCACACAGAAAACAGGGGCAGCTTTGTTACATTAAACTCAATTCATAAATCATACAAAATTAATTTCACTTGTAGAATGAACAAAAAAAACATTCTGCTCATTTGAAACTACATTTAAAAGAGGAGTTCTTCAATTAGTAAAGGCAATAATTCTATATAGAAACCTTTACAATTTATAAAACCACTATAACTAGGCACTCCTGGTTAAAATTTGTGTAACTGTGAACAGTTAAGAGTACAAGAAGAAGTTAAAGATAAAACATGATTTTCAATTTTTAAACAAAATTAGTGTATTATTGTTTTCACAATTTTAGAGTGAAACCAAGAAAAGAAGGACCTTGGAAATGAAATGGGCTCTCATATATATAATATAATGGGCTAATTACAATTACAATTACAACTGCTCAGCTTTGATCTTTTAAAAATATTTTATATATATTCGTTTTTTAATTATTTATATCTTTTTTTGTTATTACTGTCAACTCTGTTTACACACTGTCAACCCTGTTATTTATAAGAAAATAATATAAGTTACCAATATTCACAAGTGTTTTCAGGTTGCTGTTTTATCAGTTTTTAATGTAATAATGAAATGGAAGGTAACAGGAAACCTTCAGTGAAAACTGCTAGAAAGGTCGGAACCTGTTTAACTGCAGAATACCTTCAGGAGGATTTACCTTCTGGAGTGGCGCACTGTTCTACTGTGCAGTGCAGCAGCATCGAATATGACCTTTGGAGAAAATAGGGTGCAGAATTGCTTTAAACAACAGCTCCTTGTTTTCTGTTATTTAGAAACTGTAAATATGTAATCTTGCTTAAATAATCTTTAGCTTGGTGCTTTTTGAAAATATTTCATTTGTTTAGCTATTTACGGTAGCAGATATTTTAACCAGGTGCCCAAACTTCTGCTTGCCAATGTACATCATCCATATGAAAGTGTAATTAATAGGTTTTTCGTTTGGTTGTGCTTGTTTTTCTATTCTTTACAGAGCCCATACTCATTGGACCAACTATGATCTGCAGTGAGCTGCTTAGGAATTTGCCAAACCAGACAATTCTGCATAACCTGATGAAGTCTGGACTTCTGATTGTGTCACGAAGCTGGGCTCTGGACTTGAACCAACCAAGAAACAAAGCCGTCATTGCGGAGATCCTGTGGATAAGTCATGGGGAATATCCACGACTCTTCTCTGTTGTGCCGAATGAAAATGCTGAGTTATGGACATATGCCATAGAAACAGCATTTACCCTCAAACAGAAGTTGGTGAATATAGGAAAATATACAGGTAGAATTTGTGTGATTCCTTATTTATTCTGCTATGAGAAAGGAGTCGTGTCCAACAACACGGCTGTTAGTTCTCTCCAGTATCCTAAGAGCTACACTATGGACGTCAGTAAGATAGGAGCTTGGCTGTGTTCATTAGATACGGTGGTCCTCAGCCTCACCTCACAGAACATAAAATGAAAATGAAAGAGGTCATAAACCCTTACCTTTGTGAACCTGGGAACATCCTCTCCATCTGCAGGGCAAGATTTGACTTGCAGGCATGGGAAGCATTGTCTGATGTTCAGTCAATGATGGTAGATGATGGTAGATCTCTTCCAAGAAAAGTCTATCAGGTATTTGCTGAAATCAAAAATAAACTAAAATGTAGAATTCGGAAATATCTACAATGCATGTCACATACACAGTCCCACTGTGGGTGTTCACAGATTATTGAAAAGGTAGAGGAGCTTTTACAATCCGGGAGCTCACCCCGAGATATTGCTGTCCTCTTCGTAGCTCAGTCACACCCTGACCTGACCTCTTTAAGACGTATGCAACTGTCTTTTCCACACGGTAAAGTGAAAGATAACGGTTCTGATGTAGTAGTGCTGGACAGTTTACACAGATTCTTTAGTTTGGAAAGGAATATTGTGATCCTGGTTCATAATCAGCCGTCTTCAATTACACCCAGTCTTGTACTGACTGCAATGTCCAGAGCTCGAACAAGCTTTTATGTTATTACCCCTATATTACACCTATAACAGCTACTGATGGGATATGTGAGGTGGACAGATGCAGATCTAGACATACACATAATATTAGATAACCTTAGTCACATTTGTGTTACATGTTTTTAATGATTTGTGACTTATTAATAGTCTGTACGCCACTTTATAAACATTTTAGCACTGGAACGCAAAAACCTTGTATCTTCAAAACAGCAACTTAACAGGAGCAGGAAAAAATCTTCTAAACTTTTAAGGGAAGTCATTTTTTTTTTTTAATTCCAAGTCAGTTTGGCGCATTCCTATTGGTCCATTCATCATGACAGTCTGATAAATACAAAAACAGTCTGATAAAAATTTTTTTAAAAAAATCATATATATATCATATATAAAATCATAAAGGTGAGCCATCGCAAAAGTGTAAAAGTAAAAAATATATATTTTTACCATTTTTACATAACTAATAATTTAAACAATATATTTAAAAAATATTCAAAATGCATAAAGAAGTATATATTTAATTAACAAAAAATCAAGTTAATTCTGTGTGTACAATTAACTTGAAAAGAATAATAAAAAATGTATTTGTAAGAAATAATAATAATATTATTAATAATAATAATAATAATAATAGTTATTATTATTATTGTTAGTAGGTGTGGTTGTAGTAGTAGTAGTCATAGTGGTAGTAGCTGTAGTGTAGTAGTTGTAGTAAGAGTAGTGGTAGAAGTTGTAGTTGTAGTAAGAGTAGTAGTTGTAGTTGTAGTAGCAGTAGTATTGTTTTTGGTGTGAATTTTATTGTTGCATTTTTATAATTATTATTTCTTTTACAAAAATATTTCTACTTAAACATGGGTGGCTTTTAAGGGTGACAGGTGATGGGGTTGTATCTGTTTTTTTTTTTATTTGTTTATTTTGTATTTCTGTTGTTTTTTAATGCTTAATTTGGTTGGACCTTTTAAGGCAGTACACGGTCCTGACCCATCTTGTAAATGTGCCTCCCAAACAGTAACACCAGACTAAACTGGGATTGCATATGATTGTTTTAATTATGAATGTATGAATCACTATGCGATTATATTGTGAAAATTATTAGTTATGAGAGTTCTTGCTTTAAATCTGATCAGGTAACTTGTAATAAAACTGTTACAGCTTTTTTACACCACTAGGTGGAGGCACATACACAGGGTGTGGTGATCTACTGTACACATGTTCCTTTGAATATATAAAAGGGAGCTGGTCACATGATCTCCACATTTTTCTTTAGCACATATGAATGTGTGGAATTTGTCCATTATGTAGGCTATGCTCATGTATGTAACCAACAAGGGGTGAAATGTACTTTAATTTTCTCTGTTGATTAAAAACAACAGTGCTTTTCTCTTGTCCTGCTGTTTTATTGCTTATTATGGTGTATTACCTTTATGTTGTGATGCACTTTGAGTGGTATCCTATATAGCTATGAGGAGCCATACAACTGTCTTATTACCAATTTATCTATTTGGTGCGTTTATTAGCTAAGGTACAATATATAAGACATTCAACACCAAAATGTGTAAGTTAACCTCTTGAGACCCTGTGTCCTCATATGGGGACATTACCTTTCTGCTTCTCTGCACCATGATACTTCATTTTTTAAAACTTTGACCTCATATAAGCACACTCTATATATATATAAGCAAAAACTCAAATAGCAAGGAGAAATTAAAAATGCACCCCAAGCAAAAGTCTGGGTCTCAGGAGGTTAAGTACAACACTGCTGTTTTGTCTTACCTTGCTGCTCCTGGGGTAACACTGTGGCTCATGAAGGCACACAGGCAGTGAGGGTGCCCTTTCCTCCAGCCAGGGCTGGGGTACTGTCAGCAGGTCAGCCGGCCAAGATCCACTTATAGACCATGGAAGGTTTTCCAGTGTTGGGCCGGGATATTTTTGGCCCCTGAAAGTCCAACAAAAGCTTGTTTACAGAGAAATGTGCATGGTCAACATGTTAGAATTAAACTTTTTATTAATATGAAACAAAATAATAAATATTTTTAATATATTATTATTATTATTATTATTATTATTATTTGTAATATATTAATAGCAAAAAAAAATTCACATATCTGATTATGTATTTAGAGACAGCTCACCTGAGAAAAATTGACAGAGAAAGCACACACACACACACACACACACACACACACACACACACACACAAACCGAGGGTGTGTGGCTCATTTGCACCTTAATAAAGCACTAGCCTGCTAGCTACACAGTTAAGCTGGCTATCAGCAGCTAGCACTACATGACAGGAAGTAGATTATTAAATTATTAATTATTAAATCTACTTTACATTTAAATTACTTATTGCTTATTAGCAACAGTTTACTATACATGCTGACATATTTTAGTTATTTATTTGACTAATTAAGTTAGAATCACATAGCCTGTTAGCTAGCTAGCTAAATTTTACAGAGACGTAGCTAGCAGGCTAGCTAGTAGAGGACTTGGCTGGCTACGGCCTTCACGTGTACAAAATTAATTTATATATATATAATTTAACATTTCTGAGAACAAGTAGTGCTTTATAACATAAAGTACATTTGGTAACTTTAAATTTCATCAAGGCAGCCAAAAGCTAGCTAGCTTCTCAGCTAACGTTACAGCTAGTTTTATGATATCTTTATATAACTTTAGGTCAAATTTATGATTAATTACTTGCAACATTGACCTATTACTTGTCTAAACGAATACTATTTAAAGGCATTTAGCTAGTTATCTATCTCAGAGATGCAAAAGTGTTGAGGAAAGCTGTGAGGTAAAGTTAGTTAGCTAATGTACTAATGTAGGAATTTCTGGGATCACTAAATCACTTCAAATAATGACCATATAACTTAATTTAACCCTCTATGAGAGATAAGTAAAGATTGGGAAGTTTGTTTTGTATTTTAATGTACTTTGTTATAATATTGTTATTTTGAAATATAAAGAAAATGAATGAATAAATCTCATAAGCAATCAAAATCATTTTAAAAAGCATAATTAATTTATTTTTTTAGATTCTAATCAAATGTTGAGGCTTTTAGTGAGTGTCTTCTGTCCTCTCCACTGTTCCTTCTACCCTCCTACTGCGTGTCCCCATTCTGCACCTGAACGTCCCACCCTAAATCCCCACAGCATGGGCTAGTTCATCCTACGGCCAGTCAGATTACTGTGCGTTTATGGCCAGAGGAGCAGACAAAGGCTGTATGTTGCAGTATACTGTAAAAATAAATAAATACAATAAAAATTAAACTGTACACTGATTACAGAGAGGTTTTTTTTAGTTTAGCAAAGATTCTCCTAACTCAGTTTGGTCAACACTACATACTGAGGTGACCCTCAAAAGCATTAGTAAATGAGCTGCAGCTGAAACTGATTAAATACTTTTTGTTTACAGACTAAATAAGATGTTTAGTCTGTATTCCTTCCCCCCTACAGTTACTTTACTGTTTAAGGCCCATATGTAGGTTAGAAACCCCCCTCGGATGACATGACATTCCCAGACTGGGAGGCTTTTAACAGTGGAGCAGTTAGACCGTAGGGCCGGTCTAGAGCTGTGAAGCTACATTGCATAAAAACACAGTTCTGAGTAAATTTACCTTTTCTTCTTTCTCAGGCACAGAAATAACAATCCAACAATCTCAAACTGGGATGAGCATCCAAATGAAAGTAGAAATTCTGTCCCAGAGCTAAAAAGTCCCGAGCACACAAGTATAAAACGCCTTTATTAAGACGTGGCGAGGTATAAAAATGTGCCTGCTCAGGCCTTCGTCTGGACATAACAAATGGCGCATGCATTTTACTTTTATTTCAAAGTCCTTTCTATGATATTATTGGAGATAAGGTGGACTTTGAGTTGGGAGGTGACAACACGTTCCAATATTTTTGACAGAAAATGGAAAGATAAAAATTACTCATGATGTCAGGATAGAGTCCATTAAAAAAAAATGAGGGTGACAGCAGCCAGTTTGAGTGCTTGGGGAACCAAACCAGAGCTGAAGGGGGAGTTGAAGATCTCTGCGATGAGTGAGGAGATATCTGGGAAACAGTCCTTGACAAGTTTAGAGGGGACAGGTTCGAGAACACAGCAGAAGTGGAGCTTCTCCTTCCTATCATGATCTCAGACAGCTTCATTGGAGACACGGGAGAGCTGAGCCAGAGGCTGAATGGTAATTTGGGAGGGTAGAGAGGGTGGGGGACGTGGTCAGAGTACTGTAGATGGTACCAACTTGAAAAAATACAAGGAAGGAGTTGCACTTGTCGACTGTGATGGATTAAGTCTGAGAAGTTTTATAGCATTGATAGTGGAGGAGAGAGCCTTGGGACTGGAAGAGCTAGAATGTATAAGCTCTGAGTAGTAGATGGACCAGGCTGTGGTGGGAGCATCTTCATATTGTTGAAGGTGGTCTAAGGAGTCTTTTAGGGTGGGGAAGAATAGTTTTGAGATTCCCGAAGGATATTTTGTGTTTATCTTTTGAGATGGGAATAGGGACGTCAGTGTCCATGGTAACTGTCAGATGTTTAGAGATATCAAGGTCAGGGCTGGAGAGCTGATGTATTGTGACACCAGTAGAGCAGACCAGATCTAGAGTATGACCATGATTGCGAGTAGGCAATGTAATATTTTGCTAGTTCGGACCATGCCTCCAGTATAGAAAAACATAATAAGACAATTATGGCAAAGCATAAAATAGGGAGGCCAATGTCCATAGTAACTATCAAGATGGTCAGAGATATCAAGGCTGGAAAGCTGATGTATTGCAGCCACATTGCTTATTGGTCAGCTAACAGACACCTGTGCTGACCAACATCATACTAGGAGTGAATTGGGGAGGAAGTGCCATCAACCCACCCTTGAGAGAGCATGGCCAATTGTGCTCTCTCTGACTCTGGCTGCTGATGGCTTGTGCTCTCTCTGACTCCAGCTGCTGATGGCTTGTGCTCTCTCTGATTCTGGCTGCTGATGGCTTGTGCTCTCTCTGACTCCAGCTGCTGATGGCTTGTGCTCTCTCTGATTCTGGCTGCTGATGGCTTGTGCTCTCTCTGACTCCGGCTGCCGATGGCTTGTGCTCTCTCTGGCTCCGGCTGCTGATGGCTTGTGCTCTCTCTGACTCCGGCTGCTGATGGCTTGTGCTCTCTCTGGACCCGGGATTTGAACCAGTGATCCTCTGTCATAGTGGCAACGCCTTAGTCCACTAAACTCATCCAAGTCTCAAACCAGTTATATCTTGCAGTTTTTAAAAGGTGCCAATAATTATGTCCACTCCATATCTAGAAAGATACCAGATATGACTTATATGACTACAGATATGACTACTTTTTTGTGATTACAAATGCGGTTAAAAATGCGACAATGAGGCTGAAGTGGTGCATTCCTGCAGGGGTGCCAATATCTTTGGCCAAGATAGTGTGACTATACATCCCTTATAATAATAAAGAGTCCCCCCCCCCCCCCCGCCACCCCTCGCACCACCAATTTTCAGCTCATTACTACAGCCTTGCTATAAATACATAGCCTGCAAAGCAAATTGTGCAGATTGTGGAGTGGCCATTGTCTTTGGTCCACTATGTATGGCTCATGGAAAAGTCATACAGGGCCAGAAATCGGCCAGTTGGTAGGGACAGCCGAGCACACATGGTGTAGGTAGTTTGGTCATTGTGAATGGTGAATGGCACAGAAAGGCATTCTGTGGCCATGGCCCACTATCCTGAAGCCCCTACAACACAGCAGCCCATTCGTCTCTATTACGGATGGGTTTCCTTCCCAGATTTTATCGTCTGTAGGAACTGACCACAGGCTATAGATGCAGTCTAAAAGGACTGAGGTTGAGAATTGCTAGAGTATTAAACTGTTCATGGAAAATTCTTTTTTTTTATTATTTAAGATATGTGAGGTCTTCTGTCCTTTCAGATACGAGCTCTCAGCCACATCTTCTGCAGAAAGCAGGCCTCCACCGGCAGTTGCTTTTCCCACTCCTGTATGAACAGTGGATAGCTGAACAGTGCTTCGTCGCAGTGTGTGATTGAGCAGCTCCATGTGTCCCTGTGCTCCTCCCGTCACCATGGACACATGGGGTCATGGCCCCCGCCGCCTCGACCATGACAGTCCTGCGCTGACAAATTTCCACAATCAATAGCAGCTGGCAGGAGAACATGGGGTTACGGCTGTCCCTGTCAACAGGGCCGATTAATTCCAGCCACTGACAGCAACTGGGTAATTAATGGACTTGATCAATCCGAGCTGGCACTAAACGCCGGCACTGACAAAACGTCCTCAAATGTCTTCATCCACAGAGGAGGAAGGTGCTGCGTTTGGCAAGAAACAGGTTGCAATATGTACTGATCTTTGTCCCGCATATGGTTTCACACATGGTTTCATAGGGGATAGAATGGAGTTCAGTAGATGGAAGAGACAAACCGTGAACCTCAAACACTGCTGTTCCTCCTTCAAAAGAACCTCCAGCAGAAGCTGGAAAACGGGCCGATTCCAAAAACCCAAAACTGTTACATCACAGTTTTACTTTTCACATTATATAAATAAACATATTCACTGGTAAAGCGATAAAATGCAATGGCCACTTTAGGAGAATGAGGTGATGTTGATACTAGAGAGCAGACCATCACCTCCAGGCTCTACTAGGTATGGGAATATGGGTTGCTACAGGAACCAGGCCTCAGGACCGCGGGGTTTCCTGTGCAAATGTCCACAGCGGAAGCTGGGGAAGCAGAGAGGGATACTTGCTAGGCTCAAAGCTAAAGATAGCCATCCCTAGATTTGACCATCTCTTTTTTTTGATTGTCCGTGCCCATGAGAACACACTGGACCTAAACTGACATCAGAAGGAAAAGCAGTGGCTAATATTTGTAACTGGTGTGATTCACTGGTGAGCAACTCCAGAGGATGTGAGTTGGGGCAAGGCTAAAAGCTAACCAGCTTCCATCTTTTCAGCTTGCTAACAGCACATCGCGCTGAGAGAACACAGTGAGAGGACAGCAGCAGCAGCAGCAGAGGACATCTGGTTGGACTCAGGGATAATTAGAATAGCAGCATTTTGGTTACAGTATAAAAACTGAGGCAATGTAACAGGGTTGTAAATCAGGTAAAACAACATCTGAGCATTTTTTGACTCATTTTTTTGATTATTATTCATACTTTAAAGAATCACCTAAACTAATCAGTAAATATTGTCTCTGCTATACTATATGGCCAGAAGTATTGGGACACTTGCTCATTCACTGCTTCCTCTGAAAAAAAAAAAAAGTTGATCCTGCTTTTGTTGGAGTAACTGTCTCTAATTTTTAGGGAAGAAAACTGACTACTAGATTCTGAAACATTGCTGTGAAAATATGATTGCATTCAGCAACAAGAGCGTTACTGAGGTCAGAATGTTGGTTGATCACCACCCCACCTCATCCCAATAGCACTGGATGGAGCTCCACCATCCATCATTCCAGAGAACACAGTTCTTTCACTGCTCCACAGCTCCTCAATGCTGGGGGGCTTCATACCCCTCTAGCCCACGCTTGGCATTAGGCAGCATGGTGCCAATAGATTCATGTTTGCTTATCTGCTCCAGAGAGTCCTATTCTATTGGCGGCACGTCTCTATAGGGACTAGACAGCTGTGTGTTTGCGTGCACTTTAGGAGAGGTGGCCACAAACATCTGGGCATATAGTGTGCCTTAAATAAGAGAGATATAAAGAAATAAAAAAATAATCAGAGCCACAGAATAAAAATCTTGCAGTTTTATTTGCATATAAAGTTGGCTAAATGACACAATGAATAAAAAAAAAAAGTCATGAACATGGAAACAAAGCATTTACAATGGCACCAATGATCTCATGGCAATTTAATAGCTTTTTCTGTGCGCGCTCGCAAGACTGCAGCTCCAAACAGTGCAAAATACAACAAACACATTAATTACGACCCAAACTAAAGTCCACCAAATTGGATTTAGGGAAATGAAATCATATCCACATAACTGGTCCATCAATCTCTCTCTTGTCTCGTGGTCAAATTAACACATGGGTTTGGCTCGATAGGAAACTGTGGTGTTCCACACTCTCATAAATAAAAGTGCTGCAAAAGGTTCTGCGAGTGATGCCGTAGAAGAATCCTTTTCGGTTTCATACAGAACCAATTTTGTAGAAGAGAACGTGTGGATGTATTAAAACTGGCAAAAACAACCTTTACATGAACTTCTTTCAACTTTTAAAAGGTTTAAAACGATCATGGAATCAAACTACCAACAAAAACAATATGGACAAAAGTATTGGGACGCCTGCTCATTCATTATTTCTGCTGAAATTTAAGTCTATTAAAAAGAGCTTATTCTGCTTTTGTTGGAGTACCCGTCTCTACTGCCCAGGGAAGAAGGCTTTCTACTAGATTTGAGGGGCACTGCTGTGAGGATTTGATTGCACTTAGCAACAAAAGCATTAGCGAGGTCAGGATGTTAGATGATCCCCCACCACACCTCATAGGAAAAGCATTGGATGGAGCACCACCATCATTCCAGGGTACACGGTTTCACTGTTCCCAAACATTTGGACATATACTGTAGTTCTTCTATTGAAAAGTCAAAGGACCTCTTTGTAGCACAGTTTATTTTTTTTATGAGTGCAAGAGGGACTTCATTACCGAAGTCTGATCTTACTGAATGTCTGATCTGAATGAAAATGCCACACCCACTGCACTGCTATGACGCATTACAAGCAACACAGAAATAAAATGCAAAATAATAATAATAAAAAAAAAAACCCTGTTCCATTCAAACGTAAAGTCCATAATCCTAAATCACCTGTGCCTCATAAAGTACCTTGTCACCTCCATCCATTTCTCCTCCAAATATACAGTGGGAATAAACATTTCCGAGGGGGGTGCAGGGCTTGCTTTACAAACAAGATGCATTCTTCTGACAGGTTAAAAGCAACATGTTTGATTGCACAATAAATATATATTCAATTCATGTAGAGTCTTGGGCGTCACGGGAGATTTCTGCTATGCAAATCCTCAAATTAAAATGTTTCATACTGGTTCCAGCTCTAAAACCGCACAGCGCTGAAATGACAGCCTTCGGTAACTGATCCTGTGCTGAGTTTATGAAGCAGAATGCACAGCAAAGTACAGAAACAGTCAAGTATTGCTGAGCCGCTCGGGGTACCTTTATAATGCACTTTCTTATACAAGCTAAAAGAAGTTTAACAAGGCAACCGATACAAAAAAATGAACCATAAATATGAATTCACAATTTTTTTTTCCTTTTCCAGCAAAATCATTATTTAAATGATTTTAAATCTTTAAAAATATTACATATCCATGCATTCATTTTTTTTTTCATTTTTTTAAATACAAGCAGTACAAAAGGACCATTACTTTAAAGTTAAGAAGAGTTGTAAAGTAGAAAAAAAGTGGCAAATTCCAGAGGAATTTCAAGAGCTTCCAGGGTTGGGAAGGTCGAATATGATTGGCGGGTTGGTTGGCTGGAAACTGACTGTACAAGTTGAGGAGTTGATGAATGTTGTATATCCATCAGTCATTAGGCCATACCCTACAGAGAGAGAGACAGAGAGGGGTGAGTATTTAATTATTTGTGAATTAATCAACAAATAAAATTATTAATCAGCATAAACAAATTAGGAAGACAGAAAAATTCCAACAAAATGATCTGAAAAGTTAATATTAATTATTAGTTTAAATACTAAGTTCACTCTTCAATACGTACTATACTGCGTAATGAATGCACTTCCATAGGTAGTGCAATATATATTTACATATTTCTTCCAAAACATTTAGTGTGATGGTAGCATGATGTTTGGGACGCAGCCTGTGTGCCTTATTACATGTCACCCCCCACCAATAGCATAAAACCCTAGTCCCGAGCTCCTCTAAATCATTTCACACCATGTGCAGTAACCGCGATGTGTGCAATACGCTCCTATATTTAAATCATTGCAGCCTTTCACACCAGCAATGTGCGTGAAGTACACTTTGGCTCTATAATTAAGGAGTGCAGCATATCTATCTAGCAGTATATAAGCATAAACAGTACTGATGCACATTTGCAGTGTTATATGTACCGTATTCTTGCACATATAAATGTACAATGTAGACCAATAAACAGCTCAACAAACAGCTCTTTTTTATATTCATCAAGCTCAAGTTTGCCAGCTGATTTGTTTTTTACCAAAGAGCCAACAACGTTAACACATGCAGAGGCCTGATAACAGCTCATTTAAAAAGCCATGCTCCAATGTAGTTGACTTAAAGGTCATTTCAGCAATACAGGGACAATAAAGCCATCTGCAGTCTGTATTCTGATCATGGGGGAAAACAGAAACTGCTGCTCCTCGCGACACATGTGCAGCACAGCGTGTCTGGTGTGAAATTGGCTTAAGTGATGAGCAATTGTTTAAATAAATAATACTACAAAAATAATAATAATAATAAAAAGAAACTGTTGTCAAAACACATGGATTAAGGGTAAATGCTCAGTGTGAGCTGGAACATTATTATTATTAATATTAATATTATTATCATCATTATGCTATTAGCTAGTATTCCAGCCAGCACCTTAATTTAGCGCCCTCTTCAGGTTAAGTCATTAACTGCAACAGGCTGAACGCAATGACTAGTGCCTACACACCCACTAGTCAACACAAGGACCTTATTCGTATTTGAGGAGTGTAGGCTGAATGGCTGGGGAAGGGGCGAGGTTTGAACAGACTGAAATTAAGCAAAGAAAGGTAAACAGCAGGCGTGAAATGGACCATCGCAAGAATCTTTTATTGGACTGGCAAAAAAAAAAAAAAAAAAAAAAAAAAAAAAACAAACAAAGGGAACAGTGTAGATTGGGTCATATAAACTAGGGAACAAATGCTCTGCTTTTTCCACTGGTTCACATGCGACAACTTCAGGATCTGCTGCAGAACGTTCTCAAACAGGGCTGTTTTTTCTAGTCTAGCAGAGCAAACGGCATCCTAAATAAAAAACACTGAAGGATCTGTGGTTTTGACATTGCGTCAACGGAGCAGCACTGTTAGCTGCCTGGCCCAGGGGACCACAGTCAGGCTGGTCGTATGAGAAACCCCCAATCCGCAACGAGGAATATCCAGTCAGCTTCAGGACCTGAACCTGCGGTTCTGGCTCCTCAGGTTCTTCTGACTCACTTTTTCAGTGTATGCTAAACTTTACAAGCTCAGTAACGACACTTTAAGAGTCACTGGAGACCACAACTGCAGTGATGATGTACCAAATCCAAAACAGTGATTCACACCCATGTGTACCCACATCCACAGATGGGGATGAACCACTCCCACGAGAGAAAAAGAAAAAGAAAATCACCTTCGTGAATTCCCCCGTAGACGTGGAGCTTGGGTCGGACCCGCCTCTGTACCGTGTTGAGTAGCTCCACACAGCCGACTCTCTGGAGCTCCTTGGGCACCCAGTCTCTGAACCCTAAACCAGAAAAAATAAAAATAAAAAAAGTACACTCTTAAGGAAGCACCTCAACATGAAGAGTTCACCTCTCACCCAACAGTGACTTGACTGAGATTCCTTTGGAAGTACTGCCAACAGTCACCTTTTGGCACCATGCCTAATGCCAGGCCTGGGCTAGGGGGGTATAAAGCCCCCCAGCATTGAGCTGTGGAAGAACTGTGTTCTCTGGAATGATGGATGGTGGAGCTCCATCCAGTACTATTTTAATGAGATGGGGAAGACCTCACCAACAATCTTCTTATTGTATACAATCAAATCCTCACAACAATGCACCTCCAAAATCTAGCAGAAAGCCTTCTCTGGACAGTAGAGACTCCAGAGTTACTCCAACAAAAGCAGTTAACCTCCTTGATTTCAGACGAAACAATAAATGGGTAGGTGTCCCAATACTTTTGTCTATTTATTGTACATTGAATAGACAAACTGGAGAGTAGCAAAGGATATTTTTTAATGCAGAGGACCTTTAATAAATAATATTTTTTATTTCTAATGTTAATCCAATCCTAATCCTATCCTGTCCTCCACCTAAAGCCTTAACAACAACGACACCAAACCTCTTTTTTTTTGCCACAGAGCAACCAGCTCGCTTGGAAAGCGCAGTGTACCCTGCTCTGATGCACCGGCCAGCAGTGCCCTAGAGTGAGGTATGGAGAAAGTGCCATCTACCCACCCTGGAGAGAGCAAGGTCAATTGTGCTCTCTTGGGGCCCTGGCTGCGTTGGCCAGCAGCATGACCGGGATTCGAACCAGCTCTCGAACCTCACAGTGGTCACAGTGATGGCGCCTTATGCCACTGGACTACCCGGACCCCCCACAGTTTATTTGTATTACAGAGTTGTCAGAGGTAACCTTTACATACGTATATACATGGAGCTTACCCAAAGGAGGCCCGTGGGTCATAAGGATGTCTATGTCCTCAGGGATCTGGTTCCACTTGTCTAGCAGAGACTGACCACGAGGCAAGTTAAAACCCCATCCATTAAACCAGGGCGTCCTGTGGGAACACACAGAAAAGGAGACACTTCATGAATGTCACATTCAAATACACACACACAACGAACCACATGGGCCTAGAGAGGGTGCCCTTAATACCAAAGGCTTTTTATTCATTCATTAAATTATTAGCTAATATTTCTTAAGTCCGTGTAAGTTTGAGCTTCAAAGTCGTGCACTGAATTTCTTTCAGGATTAGTTTTAGACATTTTTCCATCTCTGACCATCTCCATCTTTCCTTTGTCTTCATAACAATGCAAGACAGTGTCCCCCCAAAATAGAAAAACCTCCGCCCTGTTCAACTACATAAAATTATATGAAACCATAAAGCGGTTTATAAAACCCCTCCCGTATCAGATTACAAGGCCACCGCTATTCCCTGACGAGTCACCCTAGAGCAGAGGTTATCTCCAGAGCGGCGACCCCAGAGTAGAGGTCAGCCCCAGAGCATAGGTCATCGTCACAGGAGGCGGATTGATAGTGCTGTCAGCGCCAGCGAGCAGGAGCTTGTTAATGCGAGTTTTATGTGCCCTGGGGAACAGCTCTGCAGACAGGCCGCACTAACCCAGTCCAGCCCCACATTTAGCCCCTTCAGACCCAGGCCGATCGAGGCCAAGCGCTCAGCCAAGGCCAGACCAGAGTGACAGGCTGTTTGGACAAGGTCAGGGGTAAAGGCAGGGGTTGGGGCCCCTCGCTGGAAAGCAGTGCTGAGTGATAGATTAAGATAAAGAGGAAGACAGGGCAGACAAAAGTGGGGGTTATAGCATTGCTTACCGCTCCGCCTGCTACACACATCTACAGTCCAAATGCGTGGAAGCAACCACAACTACATAAAATGACACATAGTGGACCATATTTATAATGAGAACTGAAGGGTTTTTACAGTGTCTGCAGCAACTGTGCATA
>NC_132896.1:3872968-3957968 GCF_030463535.1 Salminus brasiliensis | reverse complement strand
GTTGGACGAGAGGCACGCGACAGTGCAGCAGCGATGTTGGGCGAGGTCGGCGAGTGGCATGCCGCAGTAGCGATGTTGGACGAGAGGCACGCGACAGTGCAGCAGCGATGTTGGGCGAGGTCGGCGAGTGGCATGCCGCAGTAGCGATGTTGGACGAGAGGCACGCGACAGTGCAGCAGCGATATTGGACGAGGTTGGCGAGTGGCACGCCGCAGTAGCGATGTTGGACGAGAGGCACGCGACAGTGCAGCAGTGATGTTGGACGAGGTTGGCGAGTGGCACGCAAAGAGTGTGGTAGCGATGTTGGACAAGGCTGAATGAGCAATGAATGAATGAGCAAGTGTCCCAATACTTTTGTCCATAAAGTGTAACATGGTTACACTGGTCAGAGGATTCACAACAATATATTATGCAGTCTTACTGAAACAGAAGACGTCTTTCACCAACTGGAAGATCTGACTGTCTGGAACCGAAGCACTACAGAGCAGTATTATATGACAACTGTTGACATGCATGTAGCAGCACACGTGGAGGACGCCGCCCAGAGGGCACCAGACCATGATAAGGTTTTAAAAGCGTGGGAGGATCTGAGGACCTGGAGGTGAGAGTCAAGCTGGAGAGAGGTTTTATCCCCCCCCCTCCTCCAGTCTGCTCTCTGAGAGCTTAGACTTGTGTAGCAAATTACGCTGAGCAAGCGTAGGAGGAGCCGAGGGACTGGGGCAACCACTCGCTCCCTCGCTCTCACACTCCCTCTCTTGTTTCCTCTTGAATTATATTAAAAAGATCCTGTTCGAGGCCAAGAGCAGAGAGCATCAGGCGCCAATTAAGGAGAACAAGAAAGAGCCTCAAAGTGGAGAAGTCAAAAAGCCTTCTGCTCACCTTTAAAATATGACTACGGACAATAACGAGCTGGAAAACTGCAGAAAAAAGGGCTTCCCAAGTTTCTCCACACAAATTTCAGCAAATCAGTTAGTCAATGATGCAAAGCCTCTCCAATGTTTCACGTCAAAAGAAGGTAACTTACGTCAGCCTTCTGCCCAAAGCCTTGTAGACATCCATCACAGACTCGCTAGCTACACTATATGTCCAAATGTTTGTGGACCACCCTTCTAACAGATGCATTCAGCTACTTTAAGTTGCACCCATTGCGGATGCAGGTCTACTAGTCCCTGTAGAGAAGTACTGCCAATAGAATAGGACTCTCTGGAGCAGATAAACAAACGCTGTCTAATACCAGGCATGGGCTAGAAAGTGGGGTATAAAACCCCCCAGCATTGAGGAGCTGTGGAGCAGTGGAAGAACTGCGTTCTCTGGAATGATAGATGGTGGAGCTCCATCCAATAGTTTTGGGATGAGTTGAGTAGTTGGAGATGAGGTAGGATGGTGATCCCTGGACAGTAGAGACAGTTACAGTTTTTTTTGTTTTTAACTATGATTGAGGTGTCCCAATACTTTTGTCCATACAGTTTAAGATATTTAGAGTTTCACCTTGCTCAGAAAAACTAAACCCACTATTGTTATGCAAGACATGACAACCCAAAAAAGGCAAGTCCTTCAGCTGCTGATGTTTTGTCTAAAGTTACATCATATTTAACATTATTGTGCAAAATGTCACAGATGTACGTTATTTTATAACTACTAACAGTGTGGGGAACCTCTTTCCTCACTGTTTATATTTCAAAAGCGTTATGGTCCCAGTCTCTACATCACCGATAACCAAAACATGCCAATGTAGACACAACTGATACTTATGGCCACTTTAGCTATTAAGAGCTAATAGTAAGGGGGTATAATGAGGTGCACGGCCGCAGTGTCAATACAAAATATATACTTATATTTACACAATTATATAAGAGTATAAAAAAATTACTTTAATTCTCTGGCCTATGGAAGCAGCTGTGGACGATTTTGTGTTGTGTGTAAAAAACTTTGGGTCTTTTAAAAGAAAATCCATAAAAAAAACCCTATAAAAAAGTCCTTTATTGGTCATTTAATATTTTCCTATTATTATTTCCTATTAGATCTCTTGAGGTTTACTTTTTAAAAAATTGTAAAATTTGATTTAAGCACAAAAATGAAAGTATGAAACAATGTTATTTGTTTTCCAGGATTAAATTCATCAATAAATAAATTGTGTTTTCATCTTTTACATTTTTAATCGATTGACTGAATTAATTCACATTAATAAAGAAAACTGTTAATTCTATTTTATTATTTATATTATTATTTACTCTCCTGCTTTAAATACCATTAAAATTATAGAAGATTGTGTGGTTTTTTTTTATATATATAAAAAATACCACACCCACACCCCATGCTTACCCAGAGCCTTAAGCCTATGGAGAATAATGGAGACAATACATCACAAAATCCATATTGGCCAACCGGAGGCTTTGGTTTGGCCGATGGGGCCGCGACTTCATGTACAGGAAAGGGCCGTCATGCCGCTATTCATCAAAAGCGACTCCAACAGACAGATAAGCAGTGGCCGTTCCATCTCCATCATCACATGGCGGCTAAACAGACGCCCCTCATCAGCTCATGTTTGTCCATCGCGCTCCAAAAAGACCCCCGGGCTGAGCTGCAGTCTGCAGTGTTAGTCATACAGCAGGGTGAATGAAGCATAAACTGGGGCCTGGGTGATACAAGGATAGGCAATATGACGGAAGCATAACTCATGATACTATACACGCTATTATGAGTTAGTGATGGCTCAAGACCACTTTTTCAATACAGACAGTAGTAATACAATTTGTATATTGGCTAACACTGAAACACTGTCTCGAAAGAGGAGCATCTAGAAGTAGGCCATCATGCTTAAATTACTCGATCACTAATCAAATGCTTAACTGGCTTGGACACATTCTTTTTTTGACCCCCTCCAATAACCCATTAAGCTTTTTCTGATGATATCGGTTCCCCTGCAATCAATACAGATACTCTATCACTACCGTGAGTGTAATAGTTACTTTGTCAATGCAAGGAACAGACATAATGGGCTGCTATCCCACAGCCTATGTGTTATGGAGTAGAGGTAGGCAATAGAACAATACTACTAATATTTTTGGCTTTAAATAATAACTAATATTTTTTGCTTTAGAGTGCTTTAACACTACTCCCGAACTGTAATTTAATTAGATAAAGTGCACACTGTACTCAGCATGGTTTAAACAGCAGTGTTTAAGAACCATACCAGAACCATTTTGTTAGCATGTCAAAATATTGCAATAAATATTTAATATCTTTACATATCATGATATAATATTTTATTATTTGGCTCACCTCTATTATGCACTGGTTGCTGGTTGCATCTATAATTGGTCTATATTGGTGATTAGGATCACAAACGTGTCTCCAAAAATATGTTGGGAAATGCCAAATACTGCAATCCAGCAACACTACCTACTCTTACATACACTATATGGACAAAAGTATTGGGACACTGCTAATTTTTTGTTTTCTTTTGACCACCTCATCATCCCCAACGCATCCTAAAAGTACTGGATGGAGCTCTACCACCATCATTCCAGAGAACACAGTTCTTCCACTGCTCCACAGCTCAATGCTGGGGGTCTTTATACCCGTCTAGCCCACGCCTGGCATTAGGCAGCATGGTGCCAATAGGTTCATGTTTGATTATCAGCTACAGAGAGTCCTATTCTATATTTATTAGACAAGCTTGGTGCGTGTGTGCAGGCATTTGCACATCTGTATCAGCAACGGGTGCAACTTAAAGCAGCTAAATGCATTCATTAGAAGAGATGTCCACAAACATTTGGACATGTAGAGCAGCCTCTACAGAGCACCGGGAAAGGGCTCCAGTATTGTTAGGGCTTAAATATGCCAAATGTCCCCAAACATACAGTAACACTCATGTCTGATGGGGTTTTTACTAGTGGGGATTGGAGGAAACTATACTTCCTGGTCTTTTCCTCTGTACAGGGTTTGATAAATGAACGCAGGTACAAGGCTTCGGTGTAGGTGTAGGCACAGCAGAACAGTACAGGTCAATGAAAACCAAAAATATGCATGTGTATATGGGTGCGCGCGTGTGTGTGTGTGTGTGTGTGTGTGTGTGTGTGTATGTATATATGTGTGTGCGTGACTGAGACAGGGCAGCAGGGAGGTGATTGATGGGAGGGTAAATAAAAGCGAGTGGCTGCTCTGGTACTTGGCTGGCTTGGCTGATACTCTGGGGTGCAATCCTTCACCACGGTCAGCTCCCCCCCCCCACCATTCATTCATTCATTCATTTCCATTTACGCTGCCTCGACCACCGACAGACTAAACAAATGCCCCCCCGCCTTTATTTAGGTTAGAAATTAAATACATGCTGCAATTTAAGGGGGTCGACACAAAGGCATTAACAACATATATGTAGTATATATATATATATATATATATATATATATATATATATACACACACACACACACACACACACACACACACACATACATACACACACACACACACACACACACACACACACACACATACATACATACATACATACATACAGGCTTCCTTTCCTAAGAGGATCAGACACTGGCAGCAATGAGTCAGGTCAGTGCCCGTGCTGTTCCTTATCTGATCTACAAATCCAAGCAGACGGATGAAGTACCTGAGCTACCGGAGTCCACAAGGATGGGGTGAACTGAAGTAAGGCACAAAGCATACAGGAGATACGTGTTTGTGCTTTGTTTTAATTAAACTATGAACAGGGAGGCCATGATCAGAATCTGCAAATTTAGATATTCTTTTGGCTGATCTGTGATCCAGCGTTCTGCCATATATATATATATATAAAATCCCTAACATTAACACCACTCTTTTTCTACAGCCTAATTAGCTCCACTTCCCATACAGGAGAACTGAGAACTCAGAACTCAGTAGTTCTACAATTCCAGGTTGTAGTCCATCTGTTTCTCTGCATGCTTGGGATGACCTCCAAAGAGCAGGTAGTATTTGTAGTATCCTGGTTTTCATGGTAGTATCACAGTCAGCACTGCAGTGACCCTGACTGACCTGGTGGTGGCATGTCAGTAGTGTGTGTTGTGCTGGTACGAGCGGATTGGAAACAGCAGTCGGGGCCGATCCAGGCATTGTTATGGATCGGGTACTGGCTTTAAGAGTTCCTATCCACTTCCTAGCCTCAGCTGACGAACCTCCACCTGGAAAACAACCCTAGACAGAGATCATCAGTGAGCAAAACCAAACAGAGTTCGGCGTGGTGTATGGTGACGTTGCCAGTTAGCGGAAAAGGCTAAAAAGTAAGCTGCTAATGCTAACCCTCCATTCCACCTTAAATGGTGCCGCTGTTACAGTGTGTGCATTTTAACAGCAGAGTGGAACTGCTGCATCATTTAAGGTGGAACAGAGAGTTTGTGGAAGAGGAAATCTTTAGCTTAGCGTTAGCTCAGAGCCTCGCTGTAAAGGTGTAAGATAATCTGTCAGAAGAGGAGGATCTACACTCTTCACTCCTCCAGAAAATGCTGGTCTGCTTTCTGCCGTTTTTCTGCACCCAGTTTGGTTTCAAATAAGCGACGGCATCGGTTTGTATCCCATTCTCTTCATTTGGGAAGATCTACCATCCTCCCATCTCGTCTTTACTCTGGAATTCCACCTGGTTAGAAAAACCAAACTACGATGGAAATGCTCTGTTCTAGCAGCCAGAGAACCACGCTCCTTTCTATGGTTCTTAACCAGCTCTGAACGGTGCATTCAGAGCCGAGGAGGAGGCGAATGCTAATGCACACATGCTAAGTGATCAGACTGCAGAGCAAATCAGATTAGAGTTTAGTCTAATTTTAGAAACCTGTACTAAAATGGGGGGTTTTACTGGTTACTGGTGTTTACTAGTGTGTAGTAGCACATCGTACCTAAAATGTGGGGCTGGGTTATTTATTGAAGCTCACATATCAGATTGGATCAGCTGATAGTCAGCATTAGGAGACTCGGATCAGACCAGGGGGTAAAACACCTTGATCGGGACATGCCTGGTGTGACATGATTTGGATAAATCATGAGTCAGACAAATGGCATTAAAATGTAAATGTACTGAATCAAGGCTCCTTTGGATCATGTAGGATTCAATTCTGAATGTAGTGAATATCCAGAATTCTAGCATTAATAATATGTTTTCTGGGTCTTTCAAAACAACACACAGCCCATTACAACAGTACCGAGATAAACCTACATCATATTTGACGTAAAACACAGAAACGTCCTCCACGGTTTATGAGGAATTTACCAAACATGCTCCGCTGATGAATGAATCAAAAAAGCCTGACAGACAAACACGGCACCTTCCTGCAGTATGTGTGTGTTTTGGCTACCTCAGCACTTTGTGTTGGTGAACTCTCACTGACCCACACAACACACACACAGAGAGAGAGAGAGAGAGAGAGAGAGAGAGAGAGAGAGAGAGAGAGAGAGAGAGAGAGAGAGACCCTTCAGGTTATTTATGAAAGCAGAACGCCACTCTGGAGCTCGGCCCCGCCAGCCCCTGCAGTCTCTGAGACACAGAAAGGATAAGTGAAATATTTATCTGACCATGACAGAGGGGAGGGGAGAGTGAGCGCGAGAGTGCAAGCAAGCGAGAGCAGGAGAGAGCCCACGAGAGTAAGAAAGAAAAGGGGAGATACAGAAAAAAGAGGGAGAGGGAGGGAGAGAGAGAGAGAGCAAGAGAGAGAGAGGGAGGCTGAGAGACAGACAGATAAAGAGAGGCAATGTCAAAAGTGACATTCAGAGCGGAAGAACAAAGAGACTGACAGCTGGGTCAGACAGGGCGAGCGCGAGAGCGAGGGGGCGGGGGCTGAGCGAGAAAGAGGGAGAGAGGGAGAGAAAGAGAGAGAGGGAGAGAGAGAGGGAGGAAATGAAGAGGGCTGTGGGATTTCCTGTTCTGCTTGTTTCTATGCAGCGTCAGTGTCCAAGTCTCTCTACAGTACCTGGATATTTCAGTCCCTGCTTTTATTTACGGTTCATTTCCTGAACCGAAGAGTTTTTACTATTAATGTAATTAATTAAGCAATTAAGTATCAATTATTTTGTTAATTATTTGCAAAAGAAAGATCAAAGAACAAAAATACTTCATACTACCTGTACATCAACAAACTGTCTACCGCTCTTCAGCATGTCCAAATGTTTGTGGACACCCCTTCTAATGAGTGCATTCAGCTGCTTTGAGCTGCACACATTGCTCACACAAACGTGCAAATGCACACATACAGCTTGTCTAGTCCTTCTAGAGAAGTACTGCCAATAGAATAGGACTCTCTGGAGCAGAAAATCAAACATGAAGCTATTGGCACCATGCTGCCTAATGCCAGGCGTTGGCTAGAGGGGTATAAAGCCCCCAGCATTGAGCTGTGGAGCAGTGGAAGAACTGGTGTCCCAATACTTTTGCCCTTTAATGTACTTTTCTGGACAAAGTAGTGACGACATTTAATAGTTGCATGATGAAACAATGAATGAAAAAAGATGATGTTATTGGTAACACCAACTCATTCATGCAATTGGCTATCTAAATCAGCCAATCATGTGGCATCAGGGCAGCGCATTAAAAAAATACATAAAAATAAATAAATAAATAAAATCTGACAGATAGGAGTCAGTGGCTTCATGTAATTTGCACATCAGAATGGTGAAAAAATGAGATCTGAGTTTTAGGCATGGCATGATCGTTGGTGTCAGAAGGGCTGGTCTGAGTATTTCTAGAACTGCTGATCTCCTGGGATTTACTCAGATTGGCCTAATAAACAAAATGCATTGGGTGAGCGGCAGTCCTGCAGTTCTGCTGACAGAAACACCTTGTAGATGCGAGAGGTCAACAGAGAATGGCTGCTCTGACTGGATGGAGCTAACAGAAAAGCTACAGTAGCTCAGAAAACCCCTCTGTACAGTTGTAAGGAGCAGAAAGCAGCTCAGAATCAACCAAACCACATCAAACCTTGAGGAATATGGGCCACAACAGCAGAAGACTACATCTGGGTTTCACTTCTGTCAGCCAAGAACAGAAAGCTGAGGCTGCAATGGGAACAGGGTGGTCCAGGCTGACGCAACAATGTCAACCTATACCAGAATCTCAAAGGAACTGAGGCCGTTTTGAGAGTCAAATGAGGCTCTACTTAGTATAGTGTTCCTAATAGTGATTGATTTAAAAAAAACAACAATAATAATAATAATAAATAAATAAATAAATAAAGTGAGGACAATGCACTTATTCATATCCAGAGCAACAAATATCCTGGTCCTCCAATAACCTTCATAACAATGGCCTCCAGAACCTGCATACACCAAAACCCAACCATTAGTCACGACACTGTTTTACTAAAGAAATGCTCATTTAGGATTCCTCCACACCCCGGAGGGAGGGGAGGAAAGCCTGCCTTGGTTAAATGCTGGTTTGATTTTTCATGTCTATATAAAAACAAACAGTTGTTCAGGGATAGTTGTTCAGCAAGTCCTCCATTCCAGAAGGCCAGTGTAATTCTTTTGTGAAATTATAGCCGCCGCACTGTCTGCCTGACTCATATGGAGTGTGCTGAGAACTCTCTGGCAGTGTGTAACCCCCCTCCTTTTATCCCGGCCCACCTGCCATCTTCATAACGGTGCCCTCAGTCTGCCCTCAGCCCATCAGCTCCAACACTGGACAACAACATCAGTCAGCTTCCAGCCAGCATAAAGCATTTAACGTACGGCTAGCACTTGAAGACGGATCGTCTGCACCAGCGTTGGTGATCGGACATAGCTTGAGGGACAAAATCAAAAAAAGGACAGCAACATACACTGAGTGTCCAAATGTTTGTGGACGCTTCATAACTCCAGAACAGGTTAACTTTGAGATATGACACACATCAAACCACCAAGCAGGATGTGCCCTTTTCAACACTGAGGGCTTAACCACAGCAGAAGCGCAGCACATCTGCATCTTAACCCAGCGCCATTCAAATCCCATATCAATACCTAGATCACGGTTTCACTTTCTGCCCACAAGAGAGGAACCGGCGCCTCGCTCATTTATCCAGATACCGATCATGCACACACGGCACAACGGACTGCAGGTCAGGCTTGTTTTGGGCCACCTGAATTAGTTTAAACCAAGCTTGGGTACGGCGCCGACTGCGCTCATGCTGAACTCTTGGCCTGCAGTTACTGCTGCTCAGAAATGATCATCTGCTAGATTACACAGCGGAACCGTTAGAGCAATGGATGTGTGCCCGTCCTGCGTACGCACAAAGGAGATTTCGTTAATTGTTATCATGATATTGACCTTTACAGCACCAATATCGCAGAAGGATGCATTATGCAAATGAGCAAATGCTCTACTGTGTGCTGTGCGCATCCTGACCAAACCTCCAGACGAGCTTCTGTGGGCTTTTTGATTAAATCAATATATTCATATGCGCCGACTAATGCAAATCATTGTGATCGCAGCAGCACAGGGCAATCATTAACCGCGTTACGTTAAGGATTCACTGAATGTGTTGTAATATTTGGCAAGGTATTATTGCAACTGCAACGTCTACCAATGTGGTATTATGCTCGTATAGTGCAGGTCAATTATATAAATATTGTGCATCGTACAAAATAAAAAAGAAATCTATAAATAGCGTGATATTTTTACCATATCACCCAGCCCTAGTCACCAGTACTAATCATATGCCAGTCATGGTAAATGTAAGCTACAGGATAAGACTCCCTGACGCTCACATACAGTCAATCTGGGTCACAATAAGATTATTTATCGTAATAATTCTGCAGACTGCAGACTGTTTATCTACATTAGCCTCCAAGCTTTAATTGCAGATCGATGTGAACTGCTCACAAAGCCGCGAAAACAGCAGATGTAGGCACATATCTGATCTAAGGACACGAGTGATGGATTTGTTCACCTCATAACTGGCAACCATCCACACGACACACTCCAAACAAGCACACTCCAAATCAACTGCGCTGCCGACAACAGCGACAGCAGCCTGTTAAGAGTCGATATGCGGAATTAGCAGTAAAGCATTTTAGTCCAGGAGAGAGCCACTGGCTCTGGCTACCCCCACAGCTACAGTACCAGACACACGAGGACAATGTAGGAATGGTAATGGAATCATTGGGGTGGGGGGTGTTGACAAATGGTCCCTGGAAAAAAAAAAAAAAAAAAAAAAAAAAAAAAAAAAAAAAAAAAAGGGTCGATACAAATCTGAACTGTACCCACTGGTAGCCCACAGCAAGTCAGCTCCGCTAAAACCCTGTAAGAGAGAGATGTTCCGAGCGAACGGGCTTCAACCCACTGGATAAACAATACGATATTTTATAAGGGTTTGACAAATAATGACCTCTTTCTTTCCCCCCTACTCCTAGTGGAGAAATTAGGCAGCCTCTCAAAGCAGCCACGAGTCATTTGTTGCTGTTGTTATCCCAGACCCCTCGCTGGCATGCTTACCGTAATATACATTAGCCCGAGGGACTAAGCTGTGCTATGGTTACCATGGCAACACTGAAGGTACGCCCCCCCCCCCCCCCCCCCCCCCACCCCCCACCTACCCCTCCCTTGAATCTCTCTTGTGGCTTGGCTTTACAAGCTCTCGCCCAATGCGAACTCGGGTCACATGACTGGTGTCTGCTTCCCTAAGAGGATTAGGGGGAAAGTCTTTGATTCTCAAAAGCCAGCCAACGGCTCGGCCCGGCCTGCTTACTCCTCAATCAAACCAATCAAAACCGGCTGCTTGGGGGAATATACATTTATGAATACACACACACACACACACACACACACACAGTATGTAACCCCTAGAATACACAGCATATTGTTAGGGTGATTACCCAAGAGTATACGAGGATAGCTACTGCTAGCTTACGAGAGCTACGAAGGTCTTGCCTTTGGCGGGATCTAGAGGATATGTTGACCAATAATGTTTGGAATAGTCAACATTATCAGCCTTGTCTGGGTCAGAGGCGGGAGAGGAGGTCAGCACCACCAAGAAACAAAAGCACGATAAATAAACAAACAGATTACAACAACAAAAAAAAAAGAAAAAAAAAAAAAAAAAAAAAAAAAAAAAAAAGAAAGAGAGAAAGAAACGCAGTGTTTCTGCGTCTGCTGGCCCCACACAGATGAGGCCGCCGAGGGAGTCAAGCCTGGCTGAGCTCTTTGTGCCGAGAAGAATGAGGTGGTGGAAATGACCTCCGCGCTCGCTGAGGCCCGGGGTCAGGCAGGTCAGCGAGGCCCGCTGCGAGCATACCCTTGGAGGGGACCGGCGGGGTCGGCCGAACGTCTGATCCGTGCTCCCAACAAAGAGCCAGGATGTTCTGGAACAAAGGCCACTTCCTGCGGGAGAGACTGGGGAAAAAACACGACCAAACACCCACCCACCCCCCACCACCACCCCTTCAATCCCACATGGCTGCCTTTCCCTGCTTCTAACCAAGAATCTAATTTCCTTTCGGCAGCCAAAGAGCACCAGATATTTGGTTTTCCTCAGCTGGCTCCTCGCTCTGCTTGCAGCCTCGGCTACCGTGCGTCGCGACGGCTCTCAAAGAGCGGTTTTTATCAGAAGGGGAATCTGTCGGAGGCTTGGTCTTGCACAAAAGAAGACATTCATGAAGGCCTCCTCCAAGGGCAGATGGTGGTAGGAGTAGCAAAGAGGAGAAATTTCTATAAGGTTGTCTTAATTATAGAATCTCATAGAAAGGGCTGAATGCAAGGGCAGCAAACAAAGCCAAATGACGTCCTTTCTCTGCTTTTCCGAACATCTCTTTCTATGCTCCTTCATTTGATGTGGGCTGGAACACAAGAAGCGGCTTTTAATTACGGTTAGAATACAGATCTTGCGGCCTTAAAATCTGACTGGATGAGCTGCATTCAAAAGGCACGGTAAAACCCCTGAAATAATAATAAATAATAATGTAATGTGCATTCAATTCTGTATGAATGCAGCAAGTTATTAACCACCATTGTGCTGTTTATGAAATAACCCCTGACTGTTATTACAGCTTGGTAATGACGGACTACTGTTAATTAACCAGCTTAGCTTCCCAGACCAAAAAAAAAAAAAAAAAGTGGTAAGGCAGTAACTTCAGGCTCCTGCAGATGGCGCTGCACGAGGATGATCAGGGTTGAGAAGAGGTGGAGAAGTGCAGTGAGGGTCTGGTTAGATGTGTGGAAAATGGGTCGCAAAGCAGATACAGTTAATGATTGGCTAAAAGGAGTGGCTGCATTTGGGCGTGGCTAAAGTGACCACAGTGTGAAGGAAGCAGCTAAATCTGCAGGTGTATGGAAGCTTACGGTCATCCAGGTCTACCAGCAGTGGCAGAAATCAACCTGTCCAGCCTACAGGACGTTCTCCTCAGAATTGTAGCCAAAAGCAAAACTGACGGACAGGGACCACCGGGGTGTTTCAGGTTCTTCACCACCAACTTGTAAAAGAACACTCCACGGAGAACCGCAGACCATCAACATATGGAGCAGAGCGACACGCTGGAGACCTTTGCTCACTTCTGCTCAATAATGAGGAGAACGTCCTGTAGGCTGGGGTTTATTTCTGCCACTGCTGGTAGACCAGTATGACCGTAAGCTTCCATACACCTGCAGATTCAGCTCCTTCCTTCACACTATGGTCACTTTGGCCACGCCCAAATGCAGTCACTCCTTTTAGCCAATCATTAACTGTATCTGCTTTGCGACCCATTTTCAACACATCCAACCAGACATTTTCACTCTTCTCAATCCATGTCAGACACCTCACAGGTATTTATAGCCCAAGCATTCTCATGTAGCGCCACCTGCAGGAACCTGAAGTTACTACCACCCTGTTTTGTCAGCATTTCACTAAAGAATGAGCCACTAAAGGCTGTTTATTAATTATTCCACTTCATGTTATGCCCAAGAACCTCCTTTAAACCAACCGGAAACCAAAATGGACCTTTTTTTGTCTCGTTATTTATCGTCTTTGGTCAAACGAAGATGCAAATGCTGAGCATCGTGTTATGGAGACTTGGGCGCCTCCAATTTTTTAACACATCACCCTTTACTTAGCAATAATCATGAAATGCTACACCTACAATTCCCACCACCCCAACTATCAAGAGAAAATGCTCAGAGACCAGAGATCTTGATTTACGCTGAAGATAAATGGAGTAAAATCACTGAGGCTTTGAGTTGCTTATTGCTTCAATTCCTCCTGATTGCAGTGAATTCAGTGAATGCTTGACATGTAATAAGTCACACTGCTGACGATCACTCAGTCGCCATGGTGCTGTCCTTGGCATAGACGGCGTCTTTTCATCCACACCTGAAACCTCACATAGCTTTGCTGGCTCCTCGGGAGAGCAACAGGGCCTGGCAGGTGAGGGATTAGTCATTGTAGCGTGATAATATACGCAAAGCACGAGGATCGTTATTAAAATGTTACATTTTTATAAATTCAATTTGCAAAACATTCAGACTGATGTATCCCTTAATGTATGCTAATTAATACGTCATCCTTAAAACAAAGAAGTCATGGCTGATAGGGTCTCTTCTTTATTGCTCGTAGTTGTGCAGCCATGTCCTTTGTTTTGTCACAGCAGTAGCTGATTAATCGGAGCTCATTTCTAGAGATTTGAACAAGTTATGGCTAAAAGCGCTGCAGCATCCTAAACATGGTGTTGCTACCAATTGTAAAGTAATAATAAAAAAAAAGCTGTCCGCAGTGTTCGTTTTGGGGTAGAGGATTACCAGGGGCTCGGCTAAAACCGGGAATTGTACCCACTGTTCTTAGCTCTTCCATGGCCTGGATGTCTTGATGATCTAGCAAGCGGATTTGACAGCACAGCTCAGATGAATTAGTCACAAATGCCTCAAAAATCATCAAAACATCCTACTTAAGTCCTACAGCTGCCAAAAGTGTCCGATTAAGAATTACAATATTTTTAATGGAAGAAACGTCCGGATCAAAGTGTGTCATCTTTCTAAATGCTAATTGTGTCGTAGTGTATTCCAGCTGAGCTCACCTACACCAGCTCCGCCTAGCACAAATACGTTGGTGTGGTTTTAGCATGCATAGGCACCTGTGATGTCTTTTATGAACGAGAGTGCGGACAAAGTATTATACATACATTTTTGCCACTGTCTGGAGTTCTAAAGGAGTGTGGGTGTTTTATTAATTGATTTATTTTTAACAAATGAATTAAGCAATTCTTTTAAACAATGTCTGATGTGCCTAATAACTGCCCAATAAGTACTTAGAAAGGCTCAAAAGGGGAGTAATGCATGAGTCCATTCATAAAGTGGACTGAACGGACTCCTCTGGAACCACAAATGGTCAGGACGCTCACAGCACACAGTAATAAACTAGCCACATAGACTGCTTAAGTGAAGGATGAGGCTGTGAGATGAAAGAACTGTGCGTCACAAGCTGGCTGTGTTGTGAGAACACATCTCCGCTGTCCTGATGACTGTACAGTTGGTGATCGCGCTGCAGAAGGCTTTCAGTCTGTAAGCTCTGCAGTCAATTCAAATTATAAGCCATCAATCAAACATGTGCTCCCAGCTTAAGACGTCTTCTAAGAAAATGGCAATAGATAAATAAATAAATAAATAAATAAATACCACCCCCCCCCCACACGCACACACAAGCCCCTTTGATTTCAACCCAGCAGATATATGAATGGCCTAAATGCACTACAGCTAAGCTCTGTGCAGCTCCTTCAAAGCCAACTGCAACCACCAGCCTTATTTTAGTCCTCTACAAACATAGCTAGAAGTCAGCAGAGCATGGCGTAGGTTTGCCGTGTCTAACTGTGGAAAGAAGGGGGGGGTGGTGGGAACAGATCAGCTAAAATACTGAGGGAATATTAGATAAGGGGTTTTAACAGTTTGGAGTCAGTGTAAAATCCTGGACTACAAAACGACAACAAAAATCATTAGACATTGAAGCTTATTCCATTCAATAGAGAATTACACTACGGAAGCCCACAGTTGAGGATATTTTCAATGGCTCTGGGCAACAAGGCAGGCACTAACATTGCAACTTCCCCTCATTCAGTTAGAGACCACAATCAGGAAGCACAAACATAATGACTCACGCTGCTAAATCAGCACTAATTCAGGGTTTCCCTGCTGGACCAAGAAAACAAACAATTCGGCTGCTGCTGCTGCTGCTTGAAATGTCATTAGACACAAAGTAGAACATTCACAATGTCGGCCATTGTCCAACTCCACCTGAGCAACACCGCTTTAAGGGAGCGTGAGCAGAGAGTATGCATATGCAAATATAGAAATGCATAACTGGACCTTTTTATGGTAAACGACAGCCCATAATAAATGCAGCATTCAGCTATTTTAAGTTGCACCCATTGAAGACACAGAGGTTGAAGAACAGGACTCTCTAGAGTAGATAAACATGAACATATTGGTACTATGCGGCCTAAAGTCAGGTGTGGGCTAGAGGGGTATAAAGCCCCCCAGCATTGAGCTGTGGAGCAGTGGAGGAACTGTGTTCTCTAGAATGATGGTTGGTGCTCCATCCAATACTACGGGAGGAGCTGGGGAGTTGGTGATCACACAACATCCTGACCTCACTAAAGCTAAATCCTAAATCCTCACAGCAATGCTCCTCTAAAATCTAGTAGAAAGCCTTCCTCCCTGGACAGTACAGACAATTACTCTTGGTTTTAGAAGAACCAATGAATGAGCAAGTGTCCCAATACTTTTGTCCACATAGCGTATTTTGAGTGTGTAGTGATCCGAATGTCATTTTAATAGCTGTTCTGTGTTCCTGGCTTTACATTTAGGAGCCTTTAGAGAAGATCCAGCCTGATGGCTCTTTGTTCATTCAGTCCTAATGGGCATCAGGTACTGGGTGGTAGAACCCGGATGCTCTAGCTAGGGCATCAAGCATGAAAAGAGAGCGGTGCCTGAAATCAGCGTCATGAACAGTCCTCCATTATACATCAGCAGTTTTACAAACCAGCTAATGAGCAATCAAAACTTCTACAAACTCCAGAAGAAAAAGATCATCGCCATCAAATCCCACCTCCCCACATCACTCCAGTGCAACGCTGGCCGGCACTGGTGTCTGCTGGCCGATAGCCGAGCAGGGCACACAGTGCTTTCCTCAGAGCGCGTTGTTTGCCCAGTGGCAGTTCAGAGAAGAGGCGATGGCTGGCTGCGCACAAATTACAAACATGGTTCTCCATGAAACCAAAAGTGGCTCTTCTATGGCATCACCACAAAATAAAGCACCTTTATTATTAACTTTATAAATGTACCCCAAATGTGGTCCATCAGCCAGGACATGCTTGGTGTCTGAGCTTTGCTACCAGGCAAACCTAGACACAAAGTGCTGGAACCTCAGAGCCCCACCTTGAGAAGGCAGCATCATGCAAATTAATTAGACACCTATTAATTAGGCGCAACCTCAAATAGACTGGTTCATGTGATCTCTGGTGCTGTTCCCTATAAAAACGGACACTAGCGTAAACACAGTTCAGGCTGTAGGAGTTACTGCCGTCTTATCCATGCCTCTTAAGCAGGAGCTTCAGTGACCAGCGACACAAAAGCAACCACTGAACCAAACACAAGAACTCACCATGGGGTCCCGTATATCCTGAATCCTTTGACCATGACCTCGGAGTCCTGCAGGTAGACGCAGTTCGTAAGGAGCGACTGAACATTATCAAAGTCCTCGGGCTGCAGCTTGGACACGGAGGGGAAGCGATAGTAGTCCTGCTTGACCAGTTCAGCCATGAAGTCCTTATCGAAGGTCAGCTCATGGTTCCCGGCAATGACCACTTTGAACTCGTAGGGAAGAGTGCCTGAGGACGAACAGAGCAAATCGCCTTTTAGAAAGCAACTGGGATGGTGACTGTTTGCTGTATATAATATCGAACCTTTTTCCAAATAAAGTAATAATCCCAAAAATGTACATTTAATAATAAAAAAACACTACTGCAGATTTCTAGGTATTACATTAACAGTAAAGACCCTGTATGACATCATTAGCTGTATTATATTTCTGGGTGTTTTTTGCTGTTCTACTGTTATATAGACAAATATTAAATTGCTGTAGTTTCTAAAAGTGTTTTAGTATATCTACTTAAGTAGATCACTTAATTACTAATAAATCATACTGACAATATCTACCAAAAAAAAACAAAAAAAAAAACAAAAAAAAACTGTATGGACAAAAGTATTGGGACACCTGTTCATAGGTACTTGGTACTATGTACTATCGAAGACAGGAGCCTTAGTGAGGTCAGGATGTTGAATGATCACCACCCCACCTCAGCTTTACCTCAAAAGTACTGGATGGAGCACCACCACCATCATTCCACTGCTCCACTGCTCCACAGCTCAATGCTGGGGGGCTTTATACCCCTCTAGCCCACACCTGGCATTAGGCATCATGGTGCCAATAGTTTCATGACGTTTATCTGCTCCCTGCTATTTTATAGGCATTACTTCTCTACAGAGACTACACAAGCAGTGTGTGTGCACGATTAACCCTCCTGTTAAGTCCCCAGGTCAAATTGTCCTACTGTTTAAACATGTTAAATAATTTAAAAGTAGTTAAAAATGATATTTTGCTGAATAAAAACATTGTCTTTAGCTCAATAAATAAATATATAAATATTATAAGTGCAAAAAATTCATACCCCTTACAGATCATGGTTTACTTTTTCTCAATTTACACAAATAAGTAGTAGTGTAATATAAACAAATGTTAACATACATATGTAAACACATTAAAAATATAGATTTTTCATTTACATGGTTACATACATATTACTGGCTAATCCCAGTCCCGCAGAAAAATGTTTCAGCTCCAACAATGATTAAAAAATATTTTTCCTGCATTTCAAAACTTGGAAACGACTCAATTTGACCAGGCAATACAACAACCGCCCTTCCATTTTTATCATCAACCTGGTCCTAAATGTTCAGGACGACCTGCCACTTTACTAAGACAAGTTAACAACACTATAACCTACGTAAACCTTTTTACATATCCCACCAAAACGACTCCAGCTTCTCTTAACATTCCTCTCCCCAGTCAGTGCCCGCTCACACTGCGGTCCATGGAGTGAACGAAGACGGGCTACAGGTTACAAATCATGCAGCATCTTAACCATGAGGGGAAAGAAACATCAATATAGCAGGCCTGTACCGAGTACCCAACATTAATTGTGAATCTGATGTGTTGGCGAGTAACTGCTGATGCATCAAAACAGACACAAGCTGAACTGCTGAATATGAAGAAACAGTTCCTCAAGTCAACAGAGGGGCTGAAAATACACATCATTTTAATGTAATGTAAGCTACCATCAATCAGTAAGTATTCAGATAAAGAGAAGTACGCTAGCAGGCTGCACTGATGAGCAGACAACCTCATTATTGACAGTTAATTAAGGGAAAAGGTCGACTATACATAGGGCTGCACAATTAATCACATTCTAACCATGCTGCTTCCACGATGAACATATAATTAAGGGCTGTGACGGAATCATTTCACATGAGCACTGGGTGAGAGGAGCAGAATTAGACTGAGGGGATGGTAGTTCTTCGAGCGAGGATCGAACCCTGGTCTCCTGTGCAAATGTCATGCAGCCACACAAATACAAATGTGCACAGCTCAACATGCTCCCTCTCCTGCTCCCAGAGTTTTGTGTAAAATTGGTGAATGGCTGCTGTAATACAGTCCTACATCACCAGAAGACAAAAAAATACAATTATGAATAAATAAATCAGTCATTTTTATAGATTAAATAAATATAGAATAATATAGAATTCTTTGAAAAAGCAGCTCAGTGAACTGCTTAACAATGAAAAATGCTTGCAATTATAATTATAGTATTATATAATTATAATTCAAGTATTTTATTAAAAAAAAAAATCTTAAATAAAATCATAAAAATCATCTTAAATAAAAAATAAATTAATGAAATAATGATTTTTCTTGCTACTGCCGCTTTTGGCTTGCTCACCGGAGCAATGTTTAGTTTCAGTGATGTTTTGTATCATTACTGAATTCCTGTGAAGCTGTATTTTATTTTATTTTATTATTTGTCTTTAAAATTGCTTCTTATAGCTCTTAATCAGAGCGCAATACCCGGCTACTTCACTGAACACCTCACTTTATGTCCATATCGTGCAGCTCTAATGAGTGGTGTTGTCGCTGTGTGATCAAAACCTTGTATCTCAAACAGCAACTTTACATAAAAAAGAAAAGAAAAAAAAACTTTTCAACTGTCAATTGAAGTCAATGCCAAGTCATTCTGGAGCATTCTATTGGTCCATTTAGCATGAAAGTATAATACAATATAAATATTGTAGGTAAAATGGCAAAAACTGAGACACAAGGTTTTTGCATGACAGCTCTCCATCTCTATCTATCTTGTCACTGTCCAATGAAAAATATGCATCTCCAAAATAGCAACTTTACAGGAGAAGGAAAAATAAAATAAAAATCTTCTTAACTTGCAATGGAAGTCAATTTGGAGCATTTCTATTGGCCCATTCCTCCAGAATTAATCACACAGTGTACAGAAGTCAATGTTTTTCATTGGACAGCAGTGAGACTCCTGCAGGGACTCCTGTAAACCTCGGTCGTTCATTCTGCAAGTGTGTGTGTGTGTGTGTCTGAGTGTGTGTCGAGGGCTGCAGGTTGTGACTCTGGGTCATCAGTACAGTGCAGAAGTCAGCAGGTCCTCACCTAACCAGTCGTTAAATTTCTTCACCTCCGACGGAAGCCCCAGCTCGGTGAAGTCACCCGTGTGGAGCAGGACGTCGCCGTACGGCATGTGGATGCCATCTGTTCTGGAGTGTGTGTCCGAGACGCAGACAAAACGCGTGTGACCCGCCGGCTTAGGAGCGTCGTAGGGAATGGGTTCCACCCTGCGGAGAATCAGAGGAGTGAGGATCAGAATCTTGATTTTTATTGGTTAATCATGACCCCATTATACACATAAGACATACGCACTGCTGTGCTTCCAACACACTGCTCAGGACAGACACTGTGAGGCTTCATCACATCACAATAATCAAGGCTTTGGTTTGGTCTCTGGATTTTGTGAGGATTTCATTTCTAACCAGCCGTTATTCAAGTGTAAAGACGTGGTGGGAGAGCATTTCCTCACATGAATGTTTAAAAATAGAGGCGCAAACGCAGTCCAAGCACTAGAGCCATTGTTCTTCAGTAAAAAGCTCCATACTGCAGACCCTAAACAGAGAACTTCCAAGAACTTTCCTCACTGCTACAGGCGGGGAATAATGTCCGACACGCTGATGCCTAGAGGACGCTGTGCTAGAGCACAGCGGTAAAAACAAAGGCACGGAACTGGACTGGGCTTAACAAAACACGTCCTGATTGGATAAGACAGCTTTATGCATACTTTAGCCACTGTTAGAAAATGAGATGTGGGTGGACGACATGGCATAAATATAATATCACAGAAATGCTTGTGATCAGCTATATTGACAAAAGTATTGGGATACCTGCTCGTTCACGGCTTCTTCTGAAATCAAGGGCATGGCAAAAAATAAAAAATAAAGTGTTTATCCTGCTTTTGTTGGAGAAACTGTCTCCGTAACCGAAGGCACTGCTGTAAGGATTTGATTGCATTCAGCAACAATAGCGTTAGTGAGGTCAGGATGTTGGATGATCACCAGCTCACCTCATTCCTAACTAGCTGCTCCACAGCTCAATGCTGCTGGGGGGTTTTATACCCCTCCATGGCATTAGGCAGCATGACGCCAATAGATTCATGCTGATCTGCTCCAGAGGGTCCTATTCTATTGGTAGTACTTCTTTACAGGGACTAGACAAGCTGCGCGTGTGTGTGTGTGTGTGTGTGTGTGTGTGTGTGTGTGTGTGTGTGTGTGTGTGTGTGTGTGTGTGTGCGCACGCATTTGCACATCTGTATTAGCAATGGGTGTAGCTAAAAGTGGCTGAATTCATTCATTTGAAGGGGTGTCCACCAATATTTTGATTTTGTCCATTTCACATTGCTTAGGTTGGAAAGGACTAGAGGAGGCATTGTCCACTGGCCAATGTTCACACACTGCACTACTCAAAATCCAATTAAGCAGAAGCGATTATGCTCCCTTAGCAGTAAAACATGCAGTGGGTCAGTGATTTAGATGTACAGACAGTACTTTATACTGTATGTAACACCTAAAAAGCATATTTTATGTGTTGTATTTTGTCCAGAATGTCATCATAATAAGGATTAATACGATCAGCATAAACGATATACTTTCCTGAGCATGTTGTAGATATGGTCAGTGCTTAATTTTATTTAATTCAATTAAAGCTGATTATTATTATACTAATACATGATTGTACAGTCTCCGGTGCAGAATAGGCAGGACATGCAACAATAGTGCAAGATCTATAGACAGGATGCATAAAACAATACATAAAAGATTATATAAATATGTTTATCTGCAAATGTGTGCATGAAGGCTTGGGGATTAAGGTCCATATGCCATCAGAGTTACTACACCAATAGTAAAATGGGGTAAATATGTAGAGCAGTGAGGTGTTGTAAATGTAAATGGAAGAGTACAGGAGGTTTAGGAGGGTATACTGAGGTAGACCAGTCTGATGTTGTAAACAGCAAATCACACATTCATAAACAGGTGTTCAGTGCACCTGTACAATGAGGAGTATAGCAGCCAGTGTTCAGGTGAGGGAACAGTACACAGCTTATGTACAGTGAGAGGGTTCCAGTTAAAGTGCAGGCAGTGCATAAAGACCACTGACCTGACACGGTATGCTGGACATTGTTTCTTAAGTCTATTGAAACTAATGAATGAAACTTTTCTCTGTGCATCAAAATATCAAACATGGATTTTGTGAACAGTGAAAACTGTGGTATTATATTTTTACCATATGAGGCCGACTACATGTATCGCTACAAAGATAGCATAGTTAACCTGACTGAATTGTATTTAATACAGCACATGAAACGTTTCCCAAATCTTCTGTATTCATACTGTGTGTATTCAGTGTTGCAATATTACCTTTTTTTAAAATCCCCATCTCACCCACCCCTGCCATTAAGTCATCATATTTATTCAACATATCGCTGCTGTCCAATGAAACACATGCATCTCTGCATGCATTTTTGTCCATGCATTTTTGTCCATTTTTGAACCCTGTAGCTGCTTCTGTACGCTGAGTAAATAAGTCTGGAGGAATGGACCAATAGAAATGCTTGAAATGACTTAAAATAGGTTATTATTTTACATTGACTTCCATTCAAAATTACGACCTTCCATGCAAAGTCACCATTTTGGAAATGCATGTTTTTTCTCCACTGGACAGCGAGGATATTTGCTAGATTAACATTTCAGCACATAACAGAACAACGAAGGATTGGAGGATTTGAAAGACGCTGTTTTCAAAATGTAGACAAAACTACAATTATTCAAATTCGATCTAAATAGTAGCTTAAAAAGTGAGCTCACACTGGAACACCTCGGGCCATTTAAAAGAAAATTAAAAACCCTTCCCTGTTGCAGAGGATCAGAGTCCATGTTAAGCAGTTTCACTTCTGTATTTACAGGACATACTAAACACGCTATTTAGGGATCAAAAACAGACGCTGCTGACCTGGCAAAAACACAGAGCCTATGGGGGACTTTGATCAGAGTACAGCTGGTAAAGGTGTGGTCAGTCTCATATTACTACTTCATTAAAGGAATGGGAGACGTCCCTGCCCAGGCATAGACCTGCAGTATTAAAAGGTGCTATGAAGGGTTTCTTTTCTTTTTGAGCGGTTTGGCTTAGAAGATCCATTTTTTGGTTCCATAAGAGACATGCAAGTCCAAAGAACCTTTAAGGTCGCTTCTTAAAACCTTTAAAAGGATCTTCACACATACGGTCCATGTCCGAATGTTTGTGGACATCCCATTTTAATGAACGCATCCCATTATTGACACAGATGTGCAAATGCACAAACACATACAGCTTGTCTAGTCCCTTGGCACCATGCCTTATTGTGTTCTCTGCAATGATGGAGCTCCATCCAACATTTTACATTTACATTTACGGTATTTAGCTGACGTTCTTATCCAGAGCGACTTACAACGTTACTCATATTACAGAGGAGGGCCAATGTAGTGTTCAGAGTCTTGCCCAAGGACTCTTATTGGTGTAGCGCAGCATAGTCACCCAGACCAGGAATCAAACCCCAGTCTCCTACGTGGTGTGGCAGCTCAGTGGCAGGTAGTGGTGTTATCTGTTGCGCCACACCAACCACTACAGCTGTACTATTTTGTTTTGGCATTTATTTAGAAACGAGGTGGGGGTGGTGCTCATTCAACACCCTGACCTAACACTCTTCTTCTCCCTGAATACAATCAAATCCTCACAGCAATGCTCACCAAAATCGAGTAGACTGCTTTCCCTGGACAGAAGAGACGGTCACCCCAACAAAAGCAGATGATCTCTTTATATTCTTACCATTGTCGGTTCTTCACATTCCCACAAAATTCCTTCCCAACATCCTGCTGTGATGGGAATTTTTTTTGTCCACAGTCGAGGCCAGGTTGCGATGTGCTAATACACATGCTTCATCCAAAACGTCGGCTCTCTGACATCTCTCTCCATCTCCCTTTTTCTCCAGAGCCTTTAATTGTGCAGTTAGGTCCCACTGGAGGCAGTGGAGGTCCAGGCTAATCAGCCTGCTCCATTCTTCTCCATCCCAACGCCCCTCATTAGACCATCATCAGCATCAGTCAATAGCCACCTCACTGAAAGCTGAGCTCTGCCCCGCAGGTCAAAGAGCCATTGTTAAGGGGCTAATCAACTGAACTAACCTTTGACCCTCCCCTGGTTAATAAGTACAGGAACACGACGGCAGCCTTGCATAGCACAAGTCCAAACATCTTCATTATCGTTATAGAACACAATGGGCACAAAAGGCCGAACCCAATGCTTTGGCAGTTCTGGTGCTGTACCGAGCCGTGACGGGGTGGTTTTTTTTATTTGTCTGTTTTTTTGTACAGGGAAAATGTGTAGGGTTAATCATCATTTAGTATTATTACATACATTTAGCTCACCAGAAAAGCCTCAGGAGGTTAATTCTCTCAGACTGGGCTTCACCTGCATTTGAGAAACCGGCCGTCTGTATTTACCCCATCAAAAACGCTTTATTTTTATGACTAAAATCCAAACATTACTCAATTTTGCAGAAAAACCTGCCTCTAAACTCTAAACTCTGGCGCCACAAAAAACTCCACCTCATCCATTGACGATCACAAACAAAACCCAGCAGGAACCACAGCCCACCAGGTGGACGTCACAAAAGCAGCCAGCTGTCCGTTCTAAACCGTCCTTTCAATCAATCAAATCAATCCGGTCAATCTGCCAATTTCAGAAACTCCTTCCGAACAGCCCCAACGGGGGCCAAACAGAGAACCCGAGGTGCACTCACATGTGTACGTGGGGGGGCTGGAAGCGGCTCTGGTTGATGTTGTAGTGCGTGAAGGCCTGGGTGGGATTGGAGCTGTACTCATCCACAGAAATGGTCACCTTCCCCTGGGAGGAGCCTTTGCGTGCCATGGCTCCGCTGGCTGGGGCATGGGCAGGTCAGTGAGCAGCAGGTCTGTCCGGCGCTGCAGGCATCCTCCAACGCCCGCCGCACTCACCTCACCTGAGCCGCGCGCTCACCTGCGGAGACGGCAGGGCCGGGAGAGAAAGGAGGGCAGTCGTTAGGTGATGTGGACGAATCGTTTCCTCCTTCTGTTGAAGAGCTTATTCGTCTATGTGCAACATGAGGGCAACCTCTAATCCTTCATACAAATAGAGAATCAATCAAGCTACTAAGAGGGAATAATATGAGATCTGTGGCTAACAAGGTCAGTATGTGTCCTAATGCTGATCCTATATTTTACGGTGGATATCGTCAGTACTAGGGCTGAGGGATATGGTAATAATATTAGATCACAATATTTAAAGACAATTTCATAATACACAATATGTATTGTGACAAATTATGCAGACAAAATAGACCAATAGCGACAGATTCTTTAAAAAAAAATGCTATTCAAATACTGAGTACAGTAATTTATCATCAATTACATTTTATTTTATGAAATATGCAGCTGGTCAGCGTTCTTTACGCACTGGAGATATCCTTAATATGCTCAAAAAAGCTATTATGGATCATAATGATTGATATGGATCATGATTTTGAGCAAATATCATTACATTGCCCACCCCTACTACATTCCAGGTATGAGACGGTCCTTGGATGGCAGTTTTTAAAACCTGCCACTACTCGTGTATTGTGTCTACGTGTCAAAATATTGCGATAAACATCACATCACGCAAACGTCTTCAAATATTGGATCAGTGCATCTTTAACATACAGCTAAACTGATCAGTCTGGATTATACTGTGAAAATCCACCCGGTTTTGGAAATACTTACCAATGAGGGTGGCTTGGTTTTAATTCAGCCCCCCACTCCCACCCTCCACCCCAATTTTATCCGTAATAACACAGTTAAGACGTAAACACAATCATTCAGAGTGGTTCGGTGCAAAGCGCTCTATTCTAGAGAAACTCGGAGGCCGAATTGTTTACAGTGGTGGTAAATGGATCCAGACGTCCGAAGCGAATGTTATTACATGAAACGGATACAGATACGCTGCCTACTGCCCTGAAGACGCTGTTTTACGAAGGTTCTGAGAAAAGGCCCTTTGTTGAAGGCTTTATTAAAGCATGTTTTGGGACAGAGAGGTTCAGAAAAGCAAAACTGTACCCAAGACATTTTTTCTCAGGTATTTATTTTCAGGTTTAATCACAATTTTACCATCATCAACATATAAAAGTGGTGTTTTTTGGATGGTAAAACATACATTCATATATACACACACACACACGTGTATAATATATATATATATATATATATATACACACACACACACACACACATACATACACACACACACACATACATACACACATACATACACACACATACATACGTGTGTATGTGTATATATAGATGGTAAAACATACATTCATATATACACACACACACATACACTTATATACATATACATACATACACACTATATATATATATATATATATATATATATATATATATATATGTGTGTGTGTATGTATATATATATATATATATATATATATATGTGTGTGTGTATGTATATATATATATATGTGTGTGTGTGTGTGTTGTAAACCTCAAATGACCACCACTGTACAGCCATCCAAGCCCATCACATTCTCACCACTTTCTTTTTAACACAACAGCAGAAAATTACACAGGAATCTGACCCAAAGCAACGTCCATCTGATAAGAGCAGACGTCAGGGTCATTCCCACTCCACAACACCTACTTTCGCTTTCCGTTATCCATCCAACCTGCTGTGTAAACCATGCAAGACGTCCACCAAGACCTTCCTGATACCTACCAGACATCCAGACATGGACACAAACACCACCACCACCAGTGAATGGTTCATTACCCAGCCCTGGAACATTGCTTATTTGCATCCGAGCTGAGCGGAAACCCTCAGACATGGTCTGGGACCGGTCCGAGACGTCCATAACAGGCAGAAACGGACAGCTATAGGGGGGTAATCTGAACTGGCCTGTCTGAAGTTCCTGCTTGTTCTGCTGTGGATTTGCCACTGTAAATATTTACCTGCCACCAAACGTAGAGTGAATTACAATGAGGGGAAGCTATCAAATGCTTCAGGGTCGCTCCAAAGCCCCTCCAAGACCCTTCCAACGTCTTCTTCAACGTCTTCTTCAACGTCTTCCACCGTTAGACCATTTTAAGGAGGAGAGGAAGAGGAGGAAGAGGAGGAAGAGGAGGAGGAGGAGGAGGAGGAGGAGGGGGGCAGGTCATCGTTCAGAAATCTTCTGAGGGAGCCATTTGCTGCAGGTCGTGCTAGCTAACCTTTCCACACAAACTTGAACTCTGCCCTCAGAGGGACCACTTGGAGGGCAGAAAGCGGGATGAAGAGCCAGTGGTCGAGAGATATGAAGACATTAGGCTCGAGGAAGCCTCCATAACCGTCTAAGCAGAGCAGAAAGCAGACGTAGTGCTGCTGGTCGTGGGGTTTTGGTACAGTAGGTTACACACAGGTTATGCAAAACCACGAAACCTGCCCTGCTAAGGCTACTGAGGCACACGAAGGTCAACAAACAGCACCGAAACCCCCCCCAAAATGACCACATACGATATCCCAGTCGTGCAACCTCTCTATCTGCCTCAAAGCAAACGTACTGCAAATGTTTCAATTAGCCACATCGCTGCTACGTTGTTTCAAAAGGTCCTCGTGCACTCCTTTTATGTGAAGAGCCACGAGCAGCACGAGCAGAGCACGAGCAGCACAAACACACACACACACAGGCAGGATGAATGAGAGAGGCTAACTAACATGTAAACTTGAAGGCTGGGGGACGTTTAAAGCCATTAGAAACCCACCTCCAGCCGACCCCTTTCTGCCCCTCTTGCCCCTGACGTGCTGAGCCACCCGAACTCACCGCTGCTTTGTGCCTCGCTCTCCTCTCCCTCTTTTTCCCACAGCGGTGTTTTGGCTTTTCTCCCCCTTACAAAAACGACCCTTTCCCCTCTGCGCGAGCTCACGGGTCCGCTGGAGCGTGCAGGTCCGGCGGTGCTGGTGGAGAGACGTCTGCGTTTTTCGGACGGGGGGGCAGCCGGAGAGGTGGAAAGGGCAGAAACCTTCGACCCCCGGGGGTCTCTGTGCTCTGCTGTGGCGCTGAAATGCGACAGACAGACGAGGAAGGAGGGAGACGGAGCCCAGCAGAGACTCGATGTCGTAGGAGAGGAGGAGGAGGAGGAGGAGGTGGAGAAAAAAGAGGAGGAAGACGAGGAGGAGGGGTCAGAGAGCACGGCAGCAGTGGCCCGCCTGCCTGCCTGCCTGCCTGCCTGCCTGCCAGCCTGCCTGCCTGCCTGCCTGCCTGCCTGCCAGCCTGCCAGCCTGCCATCACGCCCAGGTGGAGGAAGTTAGGGCTGAGAAACTGCAGATAGCCCATGCAAATGCACCCAGCCAGGTGTGGTAAAAGGGCTGGGTTATGACCTGCAGTGTGTGCATGAGGAACATCATAGAAAATGAATGGACAAAAGTATTGGGACACTTGCTGATTGATTGTTTAATCTGAAATTAAGAGTATATATATTAAAAAAGAGTGAGAAGAAGCACCAACACACTCCTCCACAGGTCAATGTCTATGGGAGGGGGGAGGGGGCTTTGTCCCCTCTATCCCACGCCTGGCATTAGGCACTGGTCTAAGAGGCTCAAGGTCTATCTGCTCCAGAGAGTCCTATTCTATTGGCAGTGTGTGCGCGCACATGTCCACATGTGTCAGTAGCTGAATGCATTCATTAGAAGGCGTGTCCACAAACATTTGGACATACAGTGTGGAGCAGAATCCGATTTAAAGGGGGATTTCAGTTTGTTTGAAATATCTGCCTGATTCATGTATCGGGATGGAAATAGTCATTCAGGGACGTTTGGTGTGAAATGGGTCATCGTGGAGAAATTTATACTGGTTTCGATGTTTTTTTATGATGGTGGTGAATGGAACCAGAGGTCACCATGACTCCCAATACATATATCGACATTTTATTTACAGTCCAAAGCGAACAGTGAGGCTATACGTGTCGTCTGAGTTTTATATTTGTTGTTAATAGTCCTAAAATCATAGTGAAAACATGAAAAAACAAGTTTTCTTTCAGGACACTTTCAACACCCTGCATGTTGACCTACATCTCCGCCACGTTTTAAGAGAGGCCAAAGGCCACGACCTTTCTTGAAACTATGGTAAATCAATCTTTCAGGGATTAGAAAGTGTAATTTTATTATAAATAATTGATACATTTATTTTAAATATTAATATTATGTAATGTAGCTTTTTACATTTACATTTCTCAGACTTTATATATATATTAAATCAATATATTAATATATATTAAAGCAACAATCCAAGGTTTTATTTGCTTCAAAAGAGATGGTGCACAATTTTGCAAACATTACCGCCTATAGACGTCTATGGCGCATAGAAGAGGACCACAAAACTGCTGCTGTTTTTATACCACTAATATAAAATGATATTCTCCAACACTTGTGCTGTCATTTCCATCCTACGGTGAGACCTGATGAAGGACAGAATGCCTGTAATTCTATAACACGCCTGGGATTTTTACTGGGTCTTACTGCTGTGCTCTCGTTCGAATGTTGTAGGTGGTGATGGTTTTTTTTAAATACCCGCCTTTCTCCCTTTCAGGTGTAAAAAGAGAGGGTACCAAAGCTAGTATGGCTTCTAAAGGTTCTATTTAGAACCAAAACGAGGTTCTGTGGCTTCTAACAGTCGCTAAAGTATTTTCTTGGCCCATATAAACACATGATAGAGGGGATATGGCCCTGCACGTAGCCGTTACCTTAGCAAAACAACCCTTGAAGAAAAGCTATATGTTCCACTGTTTGTGGACACCTCTTCTAATGAGTGCATTCATCATCTTTAGGTTGCACCCATTGCTGACATAGATGTGCAAATGCACACACACACAGCTTGTCTAGTCGCTGTAGAGAAGTACTGCCAATAGAATAGGACTCTCTGGAGCAGATAAACATCATGACCCTTTGGGCTCCATGCTGCCTAATGCCAGGCGTGGGCTAGAGGGGTATAAAGCCCCCTAGCATTAAGCTGTGGAGCAGTGGAAGAGCTGTGTTCTCTGGAATGATGGTGGTGATCGATGCAATACTTTGGAGAGAAGTTGGGGAGCTGGGGACAATGAGGTGGAGTGGTGATTGTCATCCAACACCCTGACCTCATTAATTCTCTGGACAGTCTGCTATTAGTAAACCCTTTTTAAATAGAGGAAGAAATAAACTATAAATGAGTAGCTGTCCCAATACTACATATATATTATTCTCTCTCTCTCTCTCTCTCCATATATATATATATATATATTATTCTCTCTCTCTCTCTCTCTCTCTCTATATATATATATATATATTATTCTCTCTCTCTCTCTCTCTCTATATATATATATATATATTATTCTCTCTCTCTCTCTCTCTCTCTCTATATATATATATATATATTATTCTCTCTCTCTCTCTCTCTCTCTATATATATATATATATATTTCTGCACACAGTAATCTTAAACACTCACTATATGCAAATCTAGGTCTTCCTTGAAGCCCACCAGGATCCCATATCTAGCTTTATATGCACCAAAATCATATTAACATTTCTTAAAACTGTAAAAATGATTTTTGAGGGAGAATAATAGGACATTTCCTTCCATGCAAATGCCACACACACACACACATACACACGCACACACACACACATACACACACAATTGACTCAGGCACTCATTTGCTTCCGCAGGGACTTGGTTGTCATTATTGATGTGAGAGGTATGTGTGTGTGTGTGTGTGTGTGTGAGGGAGGGAGGGAGTGAGGGAGAGAGAAATAGAAAGAGAGAGAGAGAGAGAGAGAGAGAGAGAGAGAGATGGGAGAGGTATTCTTTGAGGAACAGAGGGTGATGGAGGCAGGGAAGGCACACTGACAGAAGGTTTCACTTCCATGGCAACCAGGCGGCAGTGCGTTTCATGCCTTCTGTCTGAAAGCTTTGTAGAGAGTGTGGCACCATCGGCTATGCGCTCTCCCCCTGCTGCTGAAAGGGAGAGAGAGAGAGAGAGAGCATCACTTACACACTGCTGTTTTCCTCTCCCGGAGCAGCGGCAGCTAAACTGAAGCATGAGGACTGCGGTCATTGCTTTTCTTTTGTAGGTCATCGAACTATCTAAGATCGAAGCCCACATTCACCAAAACCCTCAAAAAAGCCAGACCCCCTCTCCCTCTCCTGTTTACACAGATCTGAATCACAAAACCGGTCCTACTTGGAGACGCTTCACAGAACGGAGATATGTTTAAGAATTTACAGCATGATACAATATTTAAGCGTGGAAATGCTGTTTTATTAAACACTTTATTCCCCACGGCGTCTCTTTTGGCAGTAAATGTCACGACTCATAAACTAGAAGCTTCACGCGTCTGAAAAATCCTTCTCCATATTTATTTTCCGAAGCCAAAAGGCTCTTTATATGAGAGACAGTCGTGTTTCTGTATCATCATGTCCTTATAAGACCCCTAAAATCACTCCAGGGCAAAGAAAAGAGAGCTGGAAATGTGAGAGACCACAGAACAACCTTTTACACTATAAGTCCAAATGTTTGTGGACACCCCTTGCCCTTGTGGGCACCCATTGTTGACATAGATGTGCTTGTCTGGTCCTTGTAGAGAAGTCCTGCCAATAGAATAGGACTCTCTGAAGCAGAGTAACAAACATGAACCTATAGGCACCAGGCTGTCTAATGCCAGGCATGGGCTAGAGTAGGGGGTATAAAGCCCCCCAGCAGCATTAAGCTGTGCAGCAGTGGAAGAACTGTGCTGTCTGGAATAATGGTGGTGCTCCACACAGTACTTTTGTGTAGGGTGATTATCCAACATCCTGATCTCTCCTGATCCTGACACGCTCTTGTCGCTGAATGCAATCAAATTCTCACAGTAATGCTCCTCCAAAATGTAGTAGAAAGCCTTCTTCCCTCAACAGTAAAGACAGTTATATCGGATTATATCAGATTTCAGAAGAAACAGTGAATGAGCAGGTGTCCCAATACTTTTGTCCATTTATATTCATGAAGAAGCTTGTTTTTTAGGCCTTAAAAAGGGTTCTTCACCCTCACACATCTCTATTATAATGGTTCTTCTATGGCATTGCTCAAGGAACCCTTTAACTCTGTGGGAATGATGCCAAAATAAAAGGATTACTGGAGTAAGAAATAAAAAAAGAAAAGTTATTTTGTACAGTACAGTCCACTGCACTGAACAGATGGCCAAGGATTGACCTTCGAAGTAATGATTAAAAGAAGAGATCCATAATCCCAAGGAGATGAATCAATACCCCCTAATTCAACAGACTCTATAGCAGGCTCTATAGCAGAGGACACGCGGCCCTGGCTGACCCCTGCAGGGATGCAACAATTGTAGAAGCCTTCCAGCAAGTGCCCTGCAGAAGGTGACTGACTGCTTGCAGATGGGGTAGATGATGGAGAAGCGTAATGTACCATTTGCCACTTCATTTACGAGCTTATTGCTGATAAATGTGGAATCGGACCAGTTTAACTGCTCTACAGGTCGGAGAGCAGGTCCACCATCCAGAAATGTCCAGCCAAGAGTGGCTCTGTCGCCAGAACATGACCGTTGACCAAGGGCTAGATAACACATAACAGATGGTATACAGTCTCTAACTGTACACCAGCAAGGTGGAGCCACAAGGTAGGGGTTTCCAATAAAGTGGCACTGTAGTGTGTGTGCGGCCTGCTATTAGTGGAGTTGCCAAGAGCAGCTCTGTGGTCAGAAACTGACCAGTGATAAAGGGCTAGAGGGTTGCTGAAATGTTGTGGACACCCCTTCTAATTAATGCATTTAACAATTTGCTGACACAGATGTGCAAATGCACACACACACAGCCCATGCAGAGAAGTACTGAATACCAATAGAATAGGACTCTCTGGAGCAGATGAACAAACCTATTAACCTATCGGCACCATGCTGTCTAATACCAGGCGTGGGCTAGAGGGGTGTAAAGCCCCCCGCATTGAGCTGTGGAGCAGTGGAAGAGCTGGTTAAGTTGGAAAGTTGGGGATGATGAGGTGGGCTGGTTATCATCCAACATCCTGACCTCTCTAACTCTCTTGTCGCTAAATGCAATCAAATCCTCACAGCAATGCAAAATCTAGTAGAAGGCCTTCTTCCCTCTGCTGTAGAGACAGTTACTCCAACAAAAGTTACCCTTGTTTTTAGAAAAGCAATAAATGAGCAAGTGTCCCAATACTTTTGTCCATTTATCCTATTAGTCAACAGGCCGCTACTGTAGTAGTTGTGCACTTTTCTGAGTTGAAACCTTACCCTGCACCTGTTGTATCTAACGAGGTAAAGCTCATATGAGTCTCATAGCTTAGTAAGTAGATTTTGGGGGCTGATAAAAATGGCGAACAGACACTGCAGCAATAATTTACTCTGACCCGAATGCTTCATCTCCAAGAAGCAAAATATAAACCAGGCTGCTACTGGTGCTGCATCATCACAGACTGAAATATAAACAAGTAATTCTTACCACTCAAAAGTTCACATCTGAGGCCTATTTGCAAATATAGACTCAAATGCTGTGTGTGTGTGTGTGAAGCTCATGAATCACATGATTCAAGCCAACAAGTGAATCGGTTCTTTTTTCTTCTTTGTCTTTGTAATTGCTGCTGATTTGATAATGATCAGGCGTGCTTCTGGTGTAGATCATCCAGTGGCAACATGTCACAACATGCTATAAATGATCTAATGCTGTTTTCTTCTTGACCTCTGTATCTCGGACATTCGGTTTGACCCCTTCGGAAGAGGAGGTGCTGGCGACCTTTGACCTGCTCAATAATTACAGGAGGACGTCAGAGGAATCTGTAATGATGTCATCTGCAATTGCTCAAATGGACCCTTGGGGAAAGGGAATTTAGGCATTGCTTTAAAGGCTGCAGCTAATCATCGTGAAAGACAGGAATCAATAAGAAACAAAAGTGAACTCTTACAACACCTAGGAGCTTTAGTCTGCACTTATCCTGACATTCATGTTAAATACATGGCTTAAAAAACGGGAATATCAAAGGGCCTTTGGTTCCTCTGCAGGGCCTATTGGATACTAAGGCTGCACTGTAGCGGTCCGGTCTCGTTAGACCCGCTACGGTTAGACCCACTAACACTTAGCATCGTATAATCTGCACACATGATTCACAGTCGCCTCAAACCACGCCAAGGAGGTTGTCTTATAGCTGTAGCTGCCAAATAATGTTGGAATCCATGTGAACAAGTCTGAAACAAACTCTTCGCTATGCTAACGGCAGACGAGCTATAGCCGTGGTCTTCGCATATAGGACGAAATACAGTCACAAAATCATGAACACAGTCCAGCACAGCTGTTAAGCATCAGCCATTAATACAATATAGTGAAGGTAATCCTAGCTTCCACTAAGCAGCGAGGCTGTGCTAACACTGCGGTAGCAATGCTGGACAGGCCTAATAGCTTGGCTGTGCTAATGCCGCAGTAGCGATGTTGGATGAGCCCGGTAGCCGGGCCATGGTAACGCAGCAGTAGCGACGTTGGACGAGGCCCGTAGCCGCGGTAACGATGTTGGACTCAAGGATGCTACACGTTATTATGCTACAGTTAAAGAGCACTAAACTAGCGGTTCTTGTACTTTTTAGATACAGCCTCTCCACCAATTTCTGTACTGCAAATAACAGACCCAGGATCTTTAGGCATAAAAGTGATGCAAATATGGAGCCGATCAGCCAATCCCTAAGCCATTAAGCCCTCCCACTGAACCGCGCTGAGAACCGTTCGGTGGAAAAGTGGCCAAAAACATCAGAGTCTAAATGAAATAAAATTGCACTGTAATTATAAAACCTGCCTGTTACAAACCACTTACACACTGCGACCTTCCAAAGTGACCACTGCCCTTTCCCGTACTAACCGCGAATACATGCTGACACTCATCTTTCTCTGTGTCTTTTGTGTAGATCTTTTGCCGTTAAGCTGGTAGTGTTTCTTAACTGTAGAAGCATTGAAACCATTAGACCTCCATGGTTGATGAAGGTCTCTTATTTTCTCTCTATGATACTTAAGTGCAGTGACTTAAGTGACCATACACTGTACATAAGCATGTAATCCCTCCTGGTTAAGCTGGTTGACCAGCATAGAGTAAGTTAGATGGCTTAGCTGGTCTACCAGCATGACCAACCTGGTCAAACAGTTTGACCAAGCTTGCTGACCACCCTGCTCCACTAGCATGACCAAGCTGATTGACCATTAATGTGTTTATTAATGGTTGCTAAATAGGTCATAATTACCTTAATAATCATAGGGTGCATACCAGTATGTAATACTAAAGTAGTGGTCCCTAAAGTGGTGGGCAGCAGGCGACACTTCATCACTTCCTGTTAGTACAACACAGATTCCTACTTAAATACTGGGTGTACTAACCTGCCTGACAAAAGTATTCGGACACCTGCTAATATGTTGCTTGCTTTTGTTGGAGTAACTGTTTCTACGGTCCAGGTAAGGAATGCTTTCTACCAATATTTTCAAGGAGGATTTGCATTGCTGTGAGGATTTGATTGCATTCAGCGTTAGTGTTAGCGTTAGTGAGGTCAATATGTTGGAGAATCACCACACCACCTCATCCTTAACGTACTGGATGAAGCATTCACCATCCATCACTCCAGAGAACAGCTCTTCCACTGCTCCACAGCTCAATGCTGGGGGGCTTTATACCCCTCTAGCCCACACCTGCATTTGGCAGCATGGTGCCAATAGGTTCATATTTGTACATCTGCTCTAGAGGGTCCTATTCTATTGGCAGTGCTTTTCTACAGGGACTAGACAAGCTGTGCAATGGGTGCAGCTTACAGTAGCTCAATGCATTCATTAGAAAGGATGTCCACAAATATTCGGACATATAGTATATTTGGACCTCACAGTAATAAGAGTGTGGCACACAATCGGGACACGCATAATAAGGGCACGCATTCATCCATACAGCTCAGATCTTACTGTGTGTTCTCCACCTGTCAGTTTGACGTAGAGGAGGCTCCCTCAACGGCAGTTCTTTCTAGAAATTCTCAGATTTACCTCTCTTTACAAGATATGTTGGCTTCAGTGTTGTTCAAAAAGCCTCTGAGGTTCCACCCGTTTCGAAGACGCCTCCTGTTTGGGGCCGTGAGCAAACACAGGCCCTCACGAACATGGCTGGACTCATAATAGGCCATGGCCTCTCCAACACCTTTCGAATGTCTGGGAAATTAGAAGCCTTGTGTGGAGTTTTACACCGAATCCTGTTCCTTTTCTTCGTGACATCTGATGAGTTTGATGCAGCGGGGGAAAGTAAATCTCGCCCAGCAAATGAAGTATTGATCTGCAGCCCTCTGGCCTTGGCAGCACCTTGTCCTCAACGCTGCGAATGACTGACTTTTACTGAAGGCCACGGAGAAAAGAGAGAGAAAGAGGCTGGGAGAAGGTGGAAGAAAGAGATAGACAGATACAGAGAGAACTGATAGATGACTGAAGGATGTGTCATGTGTCTCCGTAAAGATCTTTAGGGCCCTAGCTGCTCTCCTGCCTTGCCAGTCATCTCCTGACCTCTGTCTCTCTCGATCCTGACTCAATTATTTTTACTGTCATTAATCATTGATGTTGTCAGAAAGGGTTTATCAAAGGAGCGAGGTTAGACGTGCTACACAAGTCACACAGCAGGAAAGGTGGGCAGTGATGGAGTGCAGGAGAGAGCGTGAAAACCAAGGCCTCATCCCAGTTCAGAGAAATACCATGGCTCTTCGTCTTGAGCTGGCCACTAACGTCACTATCACTTGCACTAGATGACCAATTACACACATACACTTTACCTAATCATTGTTATGCATACAATTTATGGCATTTTCTACAGTACAGCTACTTACACTTGCATTTCTACACTCAAATAAATGATTGGGTCATTTTCATAACCCAGTGCTGGGTCACTAAATAACACAACACCCACCGGGTTATATGAATAACTCAAGAGGCTAAAAGTCATGTGGTCAGCACACCACCTTTTATTGAAACTACTTTTTGTTTCCCATTTTAAAATGGTATATTATTGTATATTATATCATTTTCTTAATAAAACTAACTCATTATTTGACTCATTATTTGTTAAATGGGATACCAGAAGAAATACTGTACAACCCCCATTATTCCCAAATACCCCATTAAACTCTTTAATGTCCAAATATTTATGGACACCCCTTCTCTAATAAATGCATTCAGCTACTTCAAGTTGCACCCGTCGCTGACACAGATGTACAAATCCACACACAGAGCTTGTCTAGTCCCCATAGAGAAGTACTGCCAATACAATAGGACTCCCTGGAGCAGATCAACATGAACCTATTGGCACCATGATGCCTAATGCCAGGTGTGGGCTATAGAGGGGTATAAAGCCCCCCCACATTGAAAAAAAAACAGCCCATGATTTGGATAGAAAAGACGATCCACAAGTTTTTAGAGCACTTAGCACTTAGCATTTAGCCTAGCCTCTAAACCTCAGTCAAGAAGACAGCAGGAAAACAGTTTTATGCGAAAAGAGAGAAGGTCAACATTTCTCGAGCCAGAATCAGTGCCGGCCCAAGCCTTCATGGCCCAAGCCTAAGCAGATTTTCATTTGGGGCCTCCCCAATACCACCACCTCAGAACCAGAGACTACACTGTGTGTGTGTGTACCGTATCCACTATCATTAGCATTATCTGCATTTGCCCAACAGTGGCAGCAGCCAACAGCAGAAACTGATAAACCTAGTATTGGTGTGCCAACTATGAAAATATCTATTAATACAATTAATATAAAAATTGCTTTTACCTGTGTAATGCCATTTAGTTTTATTATACAATGTTATGCTCTTGGGGGCCCACCGGTGGCATCGGGGCCCTAAGCGGCTGCATAATTCGAGTATGACTTGGGCTGGCTCTGCTTAGAATGTATTGATAGGATTGTGGTAGGGGTCTGAAAGAATGCATTAGCATCCCCTAGGGTATCCAGTTGTATCCAAAAGGGTCATTTACAGCATTTAGCATCTTATCCAGAGCGAGCTTCTACCTCCAAGCCTAGACACTACTAAACACCAGTCAATATGGAGACCATAGTACCCTACTCTTCGCCCAAGTACTCTTGGAAGAGGAGGGTCTTCAGTCTGGGTTTGAAGCGGCGAGCGTTGGACTTCCAGGGGAAGTTCGTTCCATCGGTTCGTTGGGTGCAGGACAAAAAAAAAGCCTGGACGCTCGTCTGCCATGGATCTTAAGGGATGGCGGGTCGAGCCGAGCCGTACTTGAAGCTGGAAGGGATCTTGGTGCAGATCGGCTTTTGAACATCGCCTACAACCTCAACCTCACCAGCCTTTTGCAGATAAAACTGGACAATCCTCGAGTATGGGTAGTGAGAGCAGGGCCTTCTTCCTTTCCAGATCGGAATCAGATCCAATAAGCTGACACTCCACGGTCTGACAAGTCCACGTCTGGTGCTCTCCCCTGACATGGCGCCCCCTTAAATGTCATCAATCTGAGACACCTTCCTGGAGAATTTATGAGTCTCCTATAGCATGCATGTAAATACCGCCTTGCGCACGAGGCATTTAGTGGACTGAGAGTGCTCTCATGCATTTTAATAGCTCATTTCTGGTACATATTTGGGGAAAGCAGCTCGCGGAGAACGGCGGCGATATGCATCTTCCTGTGGCGCGCGCCACGGATTTGCTGCTGTAAATTACGGCTGGGCGCTGACAGCTGTTGGAGCCATTAGGCGTTTGCGTTCTGCAGAGGGGCGAGTGAAGGTGGCCCTGGCCCGGTGCGGGGACGGGCCGTTTGAGGAATTATGATACTCAATTTCACATCAGTGACAAACTCCCCTCCAGTGTCATAAAAAACAATCACGGCCTTCGCACTCGCCTCCATGCCAGAGTCGTCCGTCAAAATGAGCTTATGAATATGGATGCGGTGAGGTGGACCCTGCTGGCTTTGGGTTTATAGTACCGGGACTTGTTTTGTGTACAGGCAGAATTTCCTACTGCACAGATTTTTTTCAGAATTTCCACTCAGTAACATGCAGACTGGTGTGAAATGGGTTATTGTAGAATTGGGGAACTGTACAACTAAAAGGAGGCTCTAGTACCCTGTTGGGCCTAGAGATGAGATACAGCTTACAGCTTCCGTAAGCCGTCCTGCAGCACGTTTACCCACAGCTGTTGCGGCTGGACACTCGTAGGTTGTCGAAGCAGGCATCCCAGCTGGTCCCAAAAATGCTCGGCCATGAGAGCCAACACAAATGAGGCCGCAAGATGTCCTGCACATGTCGCTGAGCTGTTACTGTCCCTTGTATCACTACTAGAGCTGTCGTATGTGACGGCTCTCCAGATCATCACAGCAGCAGTTGGGGCAGTGTGTCGCTCCACAGCAAAGGCAGGATTGAAGCGCTCTCCAAAGGGCCTCTATACTATACAACTGGACCGTCGCCGGGTCCCGAACAGAACCTGAATTTGTTCTGCTCAGGTTTCTCATTCATGACAACGGTGGCTGGCTATCATCTGGGTGAGTATATATACATATATATATATATATATGCTCACCCAGTAATTACTAATTAATTAAAGCTGCTTTGTGACGACAACAGTTGTAAAAAGCTATACAAATATATCTGACTTGACTTGACTTGACTAATGCACCCAGATGACAGCCAGCCACCGTTGTCATGAATGAGAAACCTGTACTTCTCTTGTCTTTAGCGACAAATTCAGGTTCTGTTCGGGACCCGGCGACGGTCCAGTTGTATAGTATAGAGGCCCTTTGGAGAGCCTGCCTTTGCTGTGGAGCGACACACTGCTCCAACTGCAGCTGCTGTTATGATCTAGGGAGCCGTCACATACGACCGTTGTGTGTATATATATATATATATATATATCATATATCATGATCATTTACATTTTAATTATTTAATTATTTAGAAAATCAGCAGCACTGGCCTTTATTATTATATACAGACCCAGCTTCACCTCCATGATTTCACTGTAAATATGATATTAGCATTAATTCCCTTCAATCAATTATACTGGAGATCTGACAGACTATAGATGGTCAGTCAACGCTGGGAATTTCTATGTACCCTTATGCAGTGAACTTTACAGCAGCAGCATATCTGTATCAGCCCATGAAGATGCTGGGATGAAGAACGTAACTGAACAAAGCTGGTGTACCGGCTTTGATTGTGAAAGACCCAGAAGATCCTGGTGTAGGAGCAGTACCGTAGGTATTCTGGTAGAGGTTCTGGTTATATATAGGCTGGCTGTGGCTTTGAGGTGCGCTCTGTGAACAGCGTGCACCAACATATCAGTTTAATGCTCCTTTACAGCCCAGGCCTACGCTGCACTCCCTCCAGGATTATAATATAATATATATAAAATAGCGGGGAATTCATTACAACCATCAATACTCTATACATAAAGCCAGCGGAGCACAGCAGTTTAATGTCTCGTGCATATTGAGCATATTCTGCCTGAGGGTAAACTCTGCCAGTCCAGTACTCAGTCAGGTTGGAGTCTGCAGCTGCTGCTGCTGCTGCTCCAGTCTGGCACCTCAAATCAGAAACTGGTGGAGGAGTCATGTTTAGCTTTACCTTCTTATGCAACACACTCATGCAACAACTCAAAGTTCATGACGGTGCACACCCCTGCAAAAGAACAGCTCATTAAATTCAAATACTTAAAATCAAAAGGGTTAAAATGCAAATAAAGTAATTTAGAGTGGGTTTAGTGTGAATGTCTCCACTCTAGAGAAACGTCCCCAGTCAGAATTATCCGCTGTGCTGATGAATGAAACCAGCTGTCTGAAGAGTGTAGTGTAATAGTTGGGGATGATGAGGTGGGAGGTGGTCATCCAAAATCCTGAGCTCACTAACATTCTTGTCACTCAATGCAATCAATCAAATCCTCACAGCAATGCCCCCCCCCCAAAAAAAAGTAGAAAGCCTTCTTCTCAGGACAGTAGAGACAGTCACTCCAACAAAAGCAGGATCAGCTCTTTTTAATACCTCTGATTTCAGAAGAAACAGTGAACGAGCAGGTGTCCAAATACTTTTATAATTTAATTACAAAAAAAAAACAATAGTTGTACCAAACTATTTATGTAAAGCAGGGCTAAGTGTGCAGTATAAGGGGTCTCCACTGCCGGGACATTAATCCAGCGCTGCCAACCCTGCAGATTCCATCGAGCAGTTTTTGAGAAAATACAGTTTGGGAGGCAGAAACAAAGAGGATGAGGAATGATGTGAGGATAAAGACTCGGGCCTTCCCTCTCCAGCGCCACCCTTCATTTCCATGCCGCCATTCGGCCCACCGTTCCATCAGGACGGGGCGTCGGGTGTGCGCTGCCAGAACGAACACTCCATCAAAGAGCACATTAAACCGCCGCTCTGTATTCATGAGTGAGCCGGACTAAATCTGTATGGAGAGCCTATAGACTCCTCAGTATTCAAATCAGGCCTTTCTCCCAGCCCGCCACCCCGCGCTGCTGGCCGAGGGAGTGTGTGAGGCTTGTCTCAGTCTGTGTAAAACTGTCACACAGCAGCCAGAGGTGATGTTAGTGCACTCATCCGTGCTCTGAGCTTTCTGTGAACAGATTTGCAGGGCTCAATACTCTGGCTGTGTGTGAGGAGCTCGTGTGATACTCGATTATCATAAGGCCTGGGATTCCAGTGACCCCTGACGCCGCTGTTTTACACACTTAACAGTGGGCTATACGACAACAGGTACGCAAGGCGCTAGTTACGGGAAAGGCATCGATTGGTTCGAATAGCCAGAATTGAGGTCCCAGTATGTTACAGGAGGGGCGCTGTGTCCCAAATCTGAGACTTGTTAATACTTAATTACAATAAATTGCAATTGTACTATGTGGACAAAAGTATTGGGACACCTGCTGCTGAATAATTTCCTCATTCATCTGAAATCTCCACATTACCGCAGTTCAACTGACATTCTAAACTCGACACAATACAAATATTACCTTACTCAAAATACACTAGATGGACAAAAGTATTGGGACACCTGCTCATTCATTGTTTCTTCTGCAGTCAAAATGTATTCAAAAAAGCTTATCCTGCTTTTGTTGGAGTAACTGTCTCTACTAGATTTTGGAGCAGCATTGCTGTGTGGATTTGATGGATTGCATTCAGCGACAAGAGCGCTAGTGAGTTCAGAATGTTGGATGAGCACCCACCCCTCATCCCCAGCTCTCCAGCTCAACCCAGAAGTACTGGATAGAGCACCACCACCATCATCATCATCATCATCATCATCATCATCATTCCAGAGAACACAGTTCTTCCACTGCTCCACAGCTCAGTGCTGGGGGGCTTTATACCCCTCTACTTGCCCACGCCTGGCATTAGGCAGCATGGTGCGAACAGGTTCGTGACGTTTATCTGCTCCAGAGAGTCCTATTGTATTGGCAGTAAAAAATAAGCACTGTGAATCTATTGTATGAATATGTAAATGGGAAAATCATAAATATTTAAGCATGTAGATTAGAGGTTTTCCAAAAATGACCAACCAAAGCCACAGGTAAATATCACCCTTCTGTTCTCCTCCAAAATGATAATCCTGCAATTAAACCCTGGAGCGGAGCGAAGCTTCCCTAGATTCCACCAGCAGCTCCCACCACGTCTGCCGCAGGGTTTTATTCAGAATTAAAGTTTACCCAGACCCCACGGTAATTAATGCCCTTTATAATGGGCAAACAGCTTGAGGCAGAGTGAGGGGGCAGAGGAGTCAGCACCTCGTAACTCCACACATCAAATCACGTGCTTTTCAAAAAAGAGGTGTTTTGATTGGTAACAGCACAGTACATCATCTCAGCCATGCTGTTATTTAATGATTTAATATAGTGTTTAATAATTTTATTGTGAACTTTTAATTTAATATGCTGTAATTTAATATGCGGGGGCAGTGGTGGCTCAGTGGGTAGAGCGCCGGGCTATCGATAACAGGGTTGTGGGTTCGATTCCTGGGCTCGGCAAGCTGCCACTGTTGGGCCCTTGATCAAGGCCCTTTACCCTCTCTGCTCCCTAGGTGCTGGAATTGGCTGCCCACCAATTCTACCCTCTCTCAAATCTCTCTCTAAATGTCCTGAGCAAAAGAAACCTAGAATGACCTAAAATGCACAAAGACAAAAAACCCCACTAACGAATAATAAGCTGTGAGCGGTGAACAGACTTTAATTGGTTAGTCTGTGCGAGAAGCTGGAGGAGGAAATGCAGGCTGTAGTGGTGGGGTAGCTAGAGGTAGCCAGCTAGCTAGCAACTAGCTGCTTGTTAAGGAACTATAATTTGGTGGGAGGAAATGCTACATTTACGACTCGATTTGTTTATTTAAATAAGAATTAAATAAGACATTTGAGGGTGTGTTTTGTGCGATTACATAAGACACTCGCCTTCGACTATTGCTTTAGGGGCTATTGCGTCCTGTTGTAGTAAAATGTTTATTATACCTTGTGTTTGTTGACAAATTATCCTTAAATAATGATTACTCAACTTAGTATTAACAACTACATAATCATTGTGTGAAACCTTGTATTTGTCAGTCCCAATACCGATTTCACACTCACATTTTGTTCCCATGTCCGTTTGTTTATTGTTGGTGTGAATTCTTGTCTTAACCCTTAATTTAATTTCGTTTAATTTAATTTAATTTAATTTAATTAATTTTTTCTAGCTAGCTGCGTTTCTGCTTGATTCCTCATACTATTAATAGCGGCGGCGTACAGCGGAGGGATACAGTGATTGTGAAAAGGCCGTGCCGTTATGGCGTACCTAGCTAATTAAACTCCACTTTGCACTCTCAGGTTTTTCTTATCTGTCTGTTGGTGTGTTTTTGTCTTTTATGCCCTTTTAGTTTAATTTGAGGTCATTCTTGTCTTTTGCTCAGGGTGTTTAGCTAGCGCTACTTTACTACTTGGTTCTCATACCGCTCATTGCAGCGGAGTGATACGTGATATTGCGTGGCCGGGAGCGTGTTATCATATCATCATAATTTCATCATAACACACGACCGTGTGTGTGTGGTCTTATATTGCTTTTATAAAACAGTTCAGAGAACTAATAAAGTAATAAGTAATTCGAGTCGTGAACGTTTTTACGTATTTAATTTAAATATAGCTAGTTCCTTAACGAGCAGCGAACTCCATTCACTCACTGCACAGCCTGCAGTTCAGCGGAGTGATACAGTGTTTATGAGCGCTTTTCAACCAATCAGCTTGCGCGGCCGGAACTACCTGTGTATAAAAGTGGATGTGAACCCCAGCCACCCTCAGATCAGCTAGATTAGGACTTAGAACTGGACCCACAGCTCAAATACATGGACATTTAATAAGTAAAGGTTCTAGCAGTGCCATAGAAGAACCACCTTTGGTTCCACAAAGAACTGTGTTTGTAATAGAGATAGGTGTAAGTGTGAGGTCCAAAAGCCCTATGGCATCACTCAGTTATTTAAATAAGGGCATATGAGGTCATTTAATAAACATTTGACCAAACCGATTCAGCCAGGTAGGGCCATGCATGTCCACAACTGTAGTGGTTCATTTGACGTCATGTTAAAAAAAAAAAAAATAAATAATAATAATAAAGCTTCTTGGCGCCCCCTGCTGTTCAGACACCGTGACCATTAGGGATACAGGATCATATTGGGGTCATGTTAGTAGGGGAAACGATGATGTAAAAATAAATAAATAACATTTAATTCAGGTGATGATTTTATTGCATTTATAATCCTACATAAAGTCATTTTCACTGTCATGCAAAAACCTCTTTACAGAAGCAGGAATAAAGCCTTATTACGTTCAGTGGAAGTGAGTAAAAAAAACAAAAACAGACTAACATTCACATTATGTGGAGATGGAGATGCACTGTTTGTTTAATGCTGATTCTGGTGGATTAAGTGGTGTTTTATAAATATTATGCATCAGTAGATATATTACAGATATTATATTCCACAGGATTTAATATTGGCTTGATTTTATTATATCTCATATCTCCAGATATTTAAAAGATAAAGATCTCCAGAACCTTTGCTTTCTTGAGAACAGAACAGGGTTTGCTATCCTAACAAATTAACTGACCATCTTGAGATCACAAGACAAAATAGTTATGACCATAATAAACTCGGGGCCTTTCTGGACTCCGGCAGATCCGAGCTCACAGGTGGTCATGTTTAGAAAAGCTCAGAGTGTTTTAGGGTGACAGCACAAGTGCAGTATTCTGTAATTCTGTATTCTGTAAGTCTGTATTCTGTAAGTCTGTAAGTCTGTAAGTCTGTATTCTGTAAGTCTGTATTCTGTAAGTCTGTATTCTGTAAGTATGTATTCTGTAAGTCTGTAAGTCTGTAAGTCTGTATTCTGTAAGTCTGTATTCTGTAAATCTTTATTCTGTAAGTCTGTAATTCTGTATTCTGTATTCTGTAAGTCTGTATTCTGTAAGTCTGTATTCTGTATTCTGTAAGTCTGTATTCTGTGCAGTATTCTGTAAGTCTGTAATTCTGTATTCTGTGATTCTGTATTCTGTAAGTCTGTATTCTGTAAGTCTGTATTCTGTATTCTGTAAGTCTGTATTCTGTAAGTCTGTATTCTGTGCAGTATTCTGTAAGTCTGTAATTCTGTATTCTGTGATTCTGTATTCTGTAAGTCTGTATTCTGTAAGTCTGTATTCTGTAAGTCTGTATTCTGTAATTCTGTATTCTGTAAGTCTGTATTCTGTAAGTCTGTATTCTGTGCAGTATTCTGTAAGTCTGTATTCTGTAAGTCTGTATTCTGTGCAGTATTCTGTAAGTCTGTATTCTGTGCAGTATTCTGTAAGTCTGTAATTCTGTATTCTGTGATTCTGTATTATGTAAGTCTGTATTCTGTATTATGTAAGTCTGTATTCTGTAAGTCTGTATTCTGTATTCTGTAAGTCTGTATTCTGTAAGTCTGTATTCTGTAAGTCTGTATTCTGTATTCTGTAAGTCTGTATTCTGTAAGTCTGTATTCTGTAAGTCTGTATTCTGTGCAGTATTCTGTAAGTCTGTAATTCTGTATTCTGTGATTCTGTATTATGTAAGTCTGTATTCTGTATTATGTAAGTCTGTATTCTGTAAGTCTGTATTCTGTATTCTGTAAGTCTGTATTCTGTAAGTCTGTATTCTGTGCAGTATTCTGTAAGTCTGTAATTCTGTATTCTGTGATTCTGTATTCTGTAAGTCTGTATTCTGTATTCTGTAAGTCTGTATTCTGTAAGTCTGTATTCTGTAATTCTGTATTCTGTAAGTCTGTATTCTGTGCAGTATTCTGTAAGTCTGTATTCTGTATTCTGTAAGTCTGTATTTTGTAATTCTGTATTCTGTGCAGTATTCTGTATTCTGTAATTCTGTATTCTGTGATTCTGTGATTCTGTATTCTGTATTCTGTAAGTCTGTAAGTCTGTATTCTGTGCAGTATTCTGTATTCTGTAAGTCTGTATTCTGTATTCTGTAAGTCTGTATTCTGTAAGTCTGTATTCTGTATTCTGTAAGTCTGTATTCTGTAAGTCTGTATTCTGTGCAGTATTCTGTAAGTCTGTATTCTGTAAATCTGTATTCTGTATTATGTAAGTCTGTATTCTGTAAGTCTGTATTCTGTATTCTGTAATTCTGTATTCTGTAATTCTGTATTCTGTAAGTCTGTATTCTGTAAGTCTGTAATTCTGTAAGTCTGTAATTCTGTATTCTGTAAGTCTGTATTCTGTAAGTCTGTATTCTGTATTCTGTGCAGTATTCTGTATTCTGTAATTCTGTATTCTGTATTCTGTAAGTCTGTATTCTGTAAGTCTGTATTCTGTATTCTGTATTCTGTATTCTGTAAGTCTGTATTCTGTAAGTCTGTAATTCTGTATTCTGTGATTCTGTATTCTGTAATTCTGTATTCTGTAAGTCTGTATTCTGTATTCTGTAAGTCTGTATTCTGTAAGTCTGTATTCTGTATTCTGTAAGTCTGTATTCTGTAAGTCTGTATTCTGTATTCTGTAAATCTGTATTCTGTATTCTGTAAGTCTGTATTCTGTATTCTGTATTCTGTAAGTATGTATTCTGTAAGTCTGTATTCTGTATTCTGTATTCTGTAAGTCTGTATTCTGTAAGTCTGTATTCTGTATTCTGTAAGTCTGTATTCTGTATTCTGTATTCTGTATTCTGTAAGTCTGTATTCTGTATTCTGTAATTCTGTATTCTGTATTCTGTAAGTCTGTATTCTGTAAGTCTGTATTCTGTATTCTGTAAGTCTGTATTCTGTAAGTCTGTAATTCTGTATTCTGTGATTCTGTAAGTCTGTATTCTGTAAGTCTGTATTCTGTAATTCTGTATTCTGTATTCTGTAAGTCTGTATTCTGTAAGTCTGTAATTCTGTATTCTGTGATTCTGTATTCTGTAATTCTGTATTCTGTAAGTCTGTATTCTGTATTCTGTAAGTCTGTATTCTGTAAGTCTGTATTCTGTATTCTGTAAGTCTGTATTCTGTAAGTCTGTATTCTGTATTCTGTAAATCTGTATTCTGTATTCTGTAAGTCTGTATTCTGTATTCTGTATTCTGTAAGTATGTATTCTGTAAGTCTGTATTCTGTATTCTGTAAGTCTGTATTCTGTATTCTGTATTCTGTATTCTGTAAGTCTGTATTCTGTAAGTCTGTATTCTGTATTCTGTAAGTCTGTATTCTGTATTCTGTATTCTGTATTCTGTAAGTCTGTATTCTGTATTCTGTATTCTGTATTCTGTAAGTCTGTATTCTGTATTCTGTAATTCTGTATTCTGTATTCTGTAAGTCTGTATTCTGTAAGTCTGTATTCTGTATTCTGTAAGTCTGTATTCTGTAAGTCTGTATTCTGTGCAGTATTCTGTAAGTCTGTAATTCTGTATTCTGTGATTCTGTATTCTGTAAGTCTGTATTCTGTAAGTCTGTATTCTGTATTCTGTAAGTCTGTATTCTGTAATTCTGTATTCTGTAAGTCTGTATTCTGTAATTCTGTATTCTGTAATTCTGTATTCTGTATTCTGTAAGTCTGTATTCTGTAAGTCTGTATTGTGTGCAGTATTCTGTAATTCGCCTCCTTAAGAAGAGTGTAGACCAGTGTTTAGTGTGACATGTCTCACTGTAAACAGCTGTAGCTGTGTTCTGTAAATTGGGGCAGTGTATGGATGTAAGGGTCTCTGATTAACAGGGACCTTAAAAATGTATTCATGATTTTGGCAGAATTGTTAGAGTTGTGGGGTCCAGTTTAATTTCATTTAATGGGGGCCAAAATCCCTGCCAGCGCCCCTGCTAGCACTCAAATTCAGGAGTGGGATGTAAACGATAATAAAAATAATAACAATAATAATGACAACTATAATTCTTTTAATATAATAATAACAATTATTATTATTATTATTATTATTATTATAACCTGTGATGGAGTGGCTCCCTATCCAGGGGGTATTTCTGTTTTTTAGCCAGTGATTCCGGAGGGGCTCCAAACCTAAGAAATAGATAATAATAATAATAACAATAATAATAATAATTATAATAATAGGCTTTATTTATGGAGCACTATGTTATGGAGTTTCTTTGCACAGAGCAGACATATGATTAAAAATAATTATTAAATAGGAAATAAAAACATTTAAAAGACAGAAAAAGAAAACAAAATATTTTAAACAAATTTTACACTTTCTTTTCTTTAATAATTTCTATATATTTATATTATATATTAAATGAATATTTATATATATTATTTTATTATTATTATTATTATTTGGATGGTTAAATGGTGTGGTGGGTTCAGTGTGGTGAGGGTCCCCCAGTAATATCTCAGTAAGTACATCTGGAGCAATTCCTCCATTTTTACAGCAGGGGGCGGAAATTTCAATCACGGTTTCCATGGAGACGGAGGGCGCTATGAGGAGCCTCGTCACTTTTCCCCGGAGAAAGGGGGCTGGTAATTACGTCAGGAGGGCTTTACTACTATCACTACTATCACTACTGCCTCTGCTGCCGCTGCTGCCGCTGCTGCCGCTGTGGAGAGGAAGCCCTGTCTCCGGTGTCGAGGAGGGAACGAACACGTGGGTGAGGTCAGTGTGTGCGGTCAGCTGCTCTGACTGATGAGCGCGAGCCTCCGGAAGAGAGTGAGGACTGCAGGCATTCAGGACCCTCCTTCCATCAACCGCGATCAACAATTAGCAGCAAAGACAACAACTCCCCTCTCTCTCTCTCTCTCTCTCTCTCTCTCTCTCTCTCTCTTACTTCTCTCTCTCTCTCTCTCTCTTACTTCTCTCTCTCTCTCTTACTTCTCTCTCTCTCTCTCTTCTCTCTCTCTCTTACTTCTCTCTCTCTCTCTCTTTCTCTCTCTCTCTCTTACTTCTCTCTCTCTCTTACTTCTCTCTCTCTCTCTCTTTCTCTCTCTCTCTCTTACTTCTCTCTCTCTCTTACTTCTCTCTCTCTCTCTCTTTCTCTCTCTCTCTCTTACTTCTCTCTCTCTCTTACTTCTCTCTCTCTCTCTCTTTCTCTCTCTCTCTCTCTTACTTCTCTCTCTCTCTCTCTTACTTCTCTTTCTCTCTTACTTCTCTCTCTCTCTCTCTCTCTCTCTTACTTCTCTCTCTCTCTCTTACTTCTCTCTTTCTCTCTCTTACTTCTCTCTCTCTTACTTCTCGCTCTCTCTCTCTCTCTTACTTCTCTCTCTCTCTTTCTCTCTCTCTCTTACTTCTCTCTCTCTCTTACTTCTCTCTCTCTCTTCTTTACTCTACTCTCTCTCTTTTACTCTCTCTCTCTTACTTCTCTCTCTCTTACTTCTCTCTCTCTCTCTCTCTCTCTCTCTCTCTCTCTCTCTCTCTCTTACTTCTCTCTCTCTCTCTCTCTTACTTCTCTCTCTCTCTCTCTCTCTCTCTCTCTCTCTCTCTTACTTCTCTCTCTCTCTCTCTCTTACTTCTCTCTCTCTCTCTCTCTCTCTCTCTCTCTCTCTTACTTCTCTCTTACTTTCTTTCACTCTCTCAGACTACCGTCACATTCTTAAGACGTCCTTCAAGTGTTGGCCACGCCCACTCAGACATTGCTTGTTTACTTTTGTGCATATTCAAGATTGGCCCCGCCCCCCAGTTTATCTCCGACCAGCACTTCTTCCAGTGAGCTAAATGGGCCAGGCAGCGTGATGAACAGGACCCTGACTGAACCTGGGGAGATCCTACAGTCCTGAGATCTGAAGCCAAGTAGGAGGAGATGTGAAGATCTTCCCCACTGGACCAAAGTGGCGGAAGACTCCGCTCATGTCAGCTTTGAAACTATGCAAGATGACAGAAGAGCCAGGCGCTTGAAGCATGTGTGAAGGAGCCGGTTTTGGTTGGTTGAGCGTCCAGTAAACTGTCAGGAGTGGGTCAGGGTGGAAGTCAGGATGGAGGTTGGATCAGAAACTTGTCAGCACCTCTGTGCACATCACCTTCAACATCAGTACCAGCAGCAGAGGAGGAGACCGGTGACCCATGCTCTTGAAGACCAAAAGAAGGTAAGAGAGAAGCTCCCAGTGTCACAACTCTGAAATGCAGCATAGTTGGTGGACCACTACTGGACGTTCTTCTTAGTTAGGCTCACCTTAGGGGAATGGGTACACTATAGGTCCAAATGTTTGTGGACACCCCTTCTAAATGAATGCATTCAGCTACTTTACGTTGAACCCATTACTGACACAGACGTGCAAATGCACAAGGCTTGTCTAGTCCATTGGCACCATTCCTAATGCCAGTGGAACTGTGTTCTCTGGAGTGATGGTTGGTGCTCCATCCAATACTTTTGGGATAAATTGGAGGAGTTAGGGAAGGGGGGGGTGATAATCCAACATCCTGACCTCACTAATGCTCTTGTTGCTAAATGCAATCAAATCCTCACATCTCCTTCAAAATCTAGTAGAAAGCCTTCTTCCTTCCCTGCACAGTAGAGACAGTAAAGCAGGTGTCCCAATACTTTTGTCAGCAGTGTATGATTACTTTGTAGCATGAATGTTCCCTGGTCCCAGGTGCACTCCATCAGACAAGCCATGCTTGGTATCTGACGTGTACTTCTTCAGTTTAGAGGACTTACTGGAGAGGCTAGGCTAATGTTGATTAGAAGCACTGGACTAAGACTGTGACCAGTCTCATTTCCGTAAACTTGAGCAATCACCCAGCTGCTGGACTGATCAGACTGTAGCCGCATGCGTTTACACTGGGCAGTCAAATGTGCCTCCGGTTCGTCAGACTGAAATCTGATCACTGTGTGGGACGAAATATGCAAACGCGCTCGTCCCACTGCAGTAATGACTGGTGTTTGGGTTGTCCTGGGAGGGGGTTCGATTGTTCTGAGAGGGGGTTTGGTTGGGGAATGTCTCTTGGAGAGAGACGGATGTGTTTACACTGCTTTAACTTGTGGCTCAGATGAGTCTCAGACCCCCTCCTGAAGTGCTTGGAGTGATGGGATTTACATTTACATTTATGGCATTTAGCTGACGCTCTTATCCAGAGCGACTTACAAGGTTACTCATATTACAGATATGGGCCAATGTAGTGTTAGGAGTCTTACCCAAGGACTCTTATTGGTGTAGCGCAGCACAGTCACCCAGAGCGGTGGTGTTATCTGTTGCGCCACACCAACCACTATTTGGATTTGTGTCTGGCAGCTGGGTTGTGCTCACACTTGCTTTTTTATCCAGTTCAATTCACTTTTATTTAAATGGATGTTGTGCAAAGCAGCTTTACAGGGGGGCCGAGCCTCTTTTGAGCAAACAAATGGCAAGGAAAACCTCCCTCAGATTGACTCAAAAGGGAGCCCCATCCTCCTCTACATCGACACCAGGCTGATAATGACCAAAAATACCCAAAACTGAATTAAGAGAAAGTTGGCAAATGTGGCGTTAAGCCATAACAGATGAAAATTTGAGTGAGATGAAAAAGTCCATGCAGGTAAACAGTTGTGTAGTCATGCAGTGAGGTGAGGAGGAATCGATGTGAGACCCCAGAGCTGGACAGACAGTGGGCAGCAGGGTAGTGGAGAGCCAGGTCTGCCGGTACCGGGCTGGAAAAGTTGGAACTGGGCTTACATGAGAAATAGAGAGAAAACCGAAACGAGGGCTTCTCCAGATCCTGATACCTGATACTCAGGATGTGTGAAGTGACCAGGTGTAAGCAGGGTCAGATGTGTCACTTTTGGACTTTCGGACCTCTCAACACAGGCTTATTCCACACTAAGGTGTATTACTCAGTATCTACATGGACGTCTGTGGGACGTCTGGCGGGGGCTATTCTTTGGTAATAGACTGTTGCGATAATAAATTTCGGCCCCCTGGCGGGACATAGGCTTTTTAAGGGGTTAAGTGAATCCCCTCACCTTACCTTAAGTGAACTGTGTAAAATCTCTTCAGGGAAGTTACAGCTATAAATGTGCCCCCTATCCTTTTAGCTATTGGAAAATGGCTGTTGACCCAACTGTGTAAATAATAGGAGGGGGGGGCTCTTCTCAACTCTTCTCAACTCTTCATTCTTCGCCTTAAACTCTACCTTTCAGTCATTACATATGCTACAACATGCAAACTCGCTTGTGTGTGTGTGTATATGTGTGTGTTGTGAATGAATGGAGAGGAATAATTAAATAGCAGCTCGTCCATCTGTTCCTGCATTTGCCTCCTCTTACGGGTTGTGCTGCCCCAGACCCCTCTGCAGCTCTCTAACAGCTGGGAGAGCAGCCATTGGTCATGCTTTGACGCTGCCTTGCTCCATGCCGGTTGTCACAGCGATTAGGTAATTTGCCATGATAAGTGAGGGTGATTGGGCCTAACGACTGGCTGGGTTAGGTGTTAAGGATGCTGTACTTGCCGGGGAGACCCCAGCGTCGTATGAAGCAGCTCTGGGTTAATCATTAGATCATGTTTTTCTTGATAGTGGCCCAAGCTGATAAAGCAAAGGAGGACTGGAAAGTCCATAGAAGGATCAGTTTTGCTGTTTAACCCATTAAAGGAGAATTCCACTGAGCACAGAAATGGGCGTAATTAAGTGGTTGAAATGTAAACAGTCATTTAGTATTTAGGGTTTTTGTGTGAACCGGTTCAGGAATGACTGCAACACAAATATAGCCATTTTATTTACTATCCAAACCCACCAGTGAACCGACACGTGTCTTCTGAGGTTTGTGTGTAAAGCTGTTGGTGGTAAAATAGTGGCGAATCTGATAAAATAAGTTTTCTTGGGGGACTACTTTGCCTTACAACGCTCTGCATGTATCCCTCCACCATGCATCTACTTTAACAAATCATTTTAGACCCTGAAAAACGTCTGAAAACTATCTGAAAAGAGTATCACAAGCATCAGACAGTATACCTATCATTTTTTAATGTGGTAACATTCTGCAATGTAGCCTTTGGGGGCATCCAACTCTTCAGATGTTTAAGGTAGAGGTGGAAGATCTAGCAAAATCATGATCATTCAAGACATTTTCACAAGAGAAGATACTGTATATGTGTTATGATATGGTTTCTGAGGTCTGATAAGTTTGATCAGACAAAAAAGAACCATTAAATCATCAAATAATGATCAGAAATGATGAATACTGTCACTTTTGTTCCAAGCTCCTCACACATACCTTCCAAAAACACACAGCAGGTGAACTGGCTAGGCCAAATCCAAAACAACTTTTGGAATCATTGAAAGAACCCTTTGTAGCACTCTCATTTTTAAGAGTGTAAGTGTGACTGAATGGGTGTGTGTGGTACCCTGTGATGGTCTGTCCAGGGGGTAGCACCCCTTGGTGCCCAATGATTCCAGGTAGGCTCCAGATCCCACTACGACGAATAAGAAGATGGATAGATTGATGGATGTTTGCTATTTTACTGAAGGCTATACTGAACATTATAGCCCAGACTGATGCTTGGATTGTGGTGCTCTGGCCCTAGTTTGACCAGTGGTGTTGATGAGGAAGGACAGTGTTTGCTCAGTTTTCCCGTGGTCCAGAAGAGCTTTCGTTCCAACTGCAGGAGAGTCCTGGCGTTTCAACAAAGAAGAAGCTGTTCTCTATCCAGCTAACCTCTGACTTTTACTTCCTCAGGGTTTCAGTCTTAATTTCCCTTCTTCTGGAAGTGTGTGTTGCAGTTGCACACCGATCAGCCATAACATTAAATCCAGCTGCCCAATATTCTAGGACATGGAGGACTTCAGAGATTCATGCAGAAGTGTCGTACAGATTTCTACAGATTTAAGACCAATTTAAATGCTTGAGCTGGTCACTGGTTGTGCATCCATGTGCAGAAATCAGAGGGAAAACCAGCCACAAATTGGTTAAATGCACCTCAGCTCGGCTGCTGTAAGAATGATGTGATTTAGAAGTTCCCTCGATCAATCTCAATGCCTCTTTTTTTTACCGCTGAGCAAAGTTGAGGCCACAGACTCTTCGCAAGCTGCAAGTCCTGTCAACACCATTATCTGCAGCCTCTGACATTGAATCTAATCATTTTATGGGTGCCAGGGAAGAATGGAGGACTGTCCATAGTTCTCCACTCCAGCAGAGAAGAGCCTGCCACAGCACATTAAGCCTTTCTTGGCCTGACTCACGAAGACAACTTGGAGGTCCGTCTTGGGAAGAGCTGTGCAAAACTTTGGCACGGGATCACTGAACTAGGACATAAACACTTCTGATCGGGGACTTGGTGAGTTTGCCTTGACCTTCAGCGCCTTGCGTGACGGGTTGGCTAACGGTTCAGGCGCTTCGGGCCGAAGCTTAGCAGCGTAGCTTTGGACCTTGTTTTTCTTTTAGGTTTCATCAGTTACTAAAGAGAGGCTCATTGTTGAGTTATTACAGCAAAGCATGATGGAAACATATGCAGATGGGGTTTCATGTGTAATGGGAAAAAAATAGTTATCGTTCAGCCAGGGTTCAGAAACCACACCAGACAAATTCAACAAATTCCAATTCTCTGATGACTTATGAGTAATGGGATGGAGCTGTGGGTACGTCAGAAAACGGCTCTTTTCATTAAGACAGATGACAACTGCTATCTGAGTCTTCCCTTAAAGCAACATCATGTAGCAATCTTAACTTAAAAGATCAGCCTTAGAGTTCTGTTGCTGCTCCACTGACTGTAACAGGGAAAGTGGCATCGCTGTCATTCCTACTCCGGGCCGAAACGCTGCTACTGCACTATGGATCTTTGGTGGAGCTGCAGGAGAACATCTCTCCAAAACTGTGGAACACTGCAACCAGCGCAGCTTCAGCACCAGACCAGTTTAAACCAGCATCTGCTGTGTTTTTAACACTGGTATTCTGGTCAACCAGCTCAAGCTCCACACCAGACCAGTTTAAACCAGCATCTGCTGTGTTTTGAACACTGGTATGCTGGTCAACCAGCTCAAGCTCCACACCAGACCAGTTTAAACCAGCATCTGTTGTGTTTTGAACACTGGTATTCTGGTCAACCAGCTCAACCTCCACACCAGACCAGTTTAAACCAGCATCTGCTGTGTTTTTAACACTGGTATTCTGGTCAACCAGCTCAACTTCAGCACCAGACCAGTTTAAACCAGCATCTGCTGTGTTTTGAACACTGGTATTCTGGTCAACCAGCTCAACTTCAGCACCAGACCAGTTTAAACCAGCATCTACTGTGTTTTGAACACTGGTATTCTGGTCAACCAGCTCAAGCTCCACACCAGACCAGTTTAAACCAGCATCTGCTGTGTTTTGAACACTGGTATGATGGTCAACCAGCTCAAGCTCCACACCAGACCAGTTTAAACCAGCATCTGTTGTGTTTTGAACACTGGTATTCTGGTCAACCAGCTCAAGCTCCACACCAGACCAGTTTAAAACAGCATCTGCTGTGTTTTGAACACTGGTATTCTGGTCAACCAGCTCAAGCTCCACACCAGACCAGTTTAAACAAGCATCTGTTGTGTTTTGATCACTGGTATGCTGGTCAACCAGCTCAACTTCAGCACCAGACCAGTTTAAACCAGCATCTACTGTGTTTTGATCACTGGTATTCTGGTCAACCAGCTCAACTTCAGCACCAGACCAGTTTAAACCAGCATCTGCTGTGTTTTGAACACTGGTATTCTGGTCAACCAGCTCAACTTCAGCACCAGACCAGTTTAAACCAGCATCTGCTGGTCAGTAATGGTATGTGACACTAGATGACATACTGTTATTGTGGCAAAATCCGGCTTTAAGAAAGAAAAAGGGGGAAAACGTTGCTTTAAATAATTAATAGTTAATGTCATACTTTGTCAAGGGCGAGGTCACTGAGGCACATTCACAAGAGATTTTGAAGGACTGTTGGACTGGACTCGTAGGTTGGAGGCAGCTTTTAGCCTGTGCATACAGAGATTCATGAGTTTTGGTATAGATGCCAGTGTTTCCATTGGGGTCTTCTCTGAGTAGGCTTAAAACACCATCTGCCAGTATCTTCCTTACCTTCTGCCTTTCTTTTTCACAGATGTGAATTTTGATGTTGATGTAAAGGAGGTATTAGAAGTGAGAAGAAGAAACCATTGGGCCGAAAACATGGCTGCGTGAACCATACCTTGATATCTGATCTCTGTATTTCCGGTCTAGAAATTATCAATAGATTTCTCAGATTCCAGTTTCTTTGATTCCAGAAACTTTGACCAGTCATTGAGTCACACAAATACATACATATAAATACATACATATGTATATATATAACACCTGAGATGGGACAAATGCTTTTTCACAGCACCGTAAGTAAGTTGAGACTGCCTGTCAAGGTTCTAGCAAGATCTAGCAAGATCTAACCTCATATCAGCCATCGCCAGCAGCCATGTGTGCAGATGTGTGATGTTCACCTGGATTGAATAACACAAGGCCTGAAATACCAAAAAGAAACCTTCAACACCTGGAGACCAGACAGTAAAGGAATGCCAGCCTAGGGGTACATGCAGTGTTCAGATAGAGCTGAATCTATTGATAGGCCTGCTAGGATGACATGAAAATGTGTGAGATCACATAGCTCTTAGTGCAGTAGTTATCAAAGACTTTTAGGGCTGAATGATATGGGGAATATACTGTACCCCAGCCAACACGCTCACGTGGGGCTCACATGGATGGAATGTGGGCTACGTGGGTTCCAGGTGGGCATGGGCTCTGAGTGGGTTTGTACCTGCGTTTTAAACTGGGACACAAGTGGGGCGTCTCGAATGGGCCCCATCGTTACAGCCCAAAGGGTCCCTATCTAGGCCCTGGTCCCACTACTGACCCTGAGGACAAAATCTTCTGGCCTCCTGTTGGGATACCCGTACAGGCCCCACATGGACATGCTATATTGGACCATAACGGGCTTCTGTTGCTACATATGAATGAGTATGATATGTATTACAGCAGTGGTCACCAATCCTCCTATTGAAGATCTACCCACCAGCAGATTTTAACCTCCAACCAACATTAATTCAGGTGACCAAGATTTAATTCTGAAGGCAGAACATAGATGGACCAGGCTGGATGGATTTGGGTTGAAGCTCTCCAGTAGATTTCCAGAACCAAGGTTGGTGACCACTGCCTTACTGTATAATACAAACACCTTAGTGAACCCTTATCATGTTTAAAGATGGATCTGCACTAAGTTGGTTGAATCACTGATTACCTACAATATTCAAAATTAAGGTGCATCAAAGGGTTCTTTGAGCAATGTTATAAAAGATCCATTCAGGGGTCCTGAGTATGAAGAACCTTTTAATTGGAAAAAATTGATGGATTTAATTTCGCAAGAATGATGAAGAATTATTCCAACCGTTACTGAAGCTTTCTCTGGCACTAGCAATGCTCCCGACACTAGGAGGGTAGGGACTTAACACATGTGTCCTCTGATACCTGCAAAGCCAGCCAAAGCCTCTTCTCATTGTGCTGCCAATGGGTCGCCGACACGTTTGGAGGAAAGTGTACAAATAGAATGAATCTGATTAAGATAAGTCACTTTTATTGTCTTATTATTTTATTTTCGGTGCTTACACTTACAATAAGTAAAAATATGAATAAATAATTTTAAAATTATTTTTTAATTATGCAAATAAGTAAAAAATGATGTACTTATAAACAAAAAGTAAAAGAAAAGGCAAAAGGTCTATACATATACAAAAAAAATGTATAAGACTAAGACATTTTATTACCTGAAATGCTAGTGAGGTAGCAATGAGGTATTGCACATGCTCGGAGTTATTTAAAAAGACATATTGCACTGATTATATTGCAAAGTTTATCCAAAAAACAAACAAAAAACAAAACAGTAGTCCAGATAATTTAACAAAATATACAAACTAAATTAAAGACTGTCACAATTAAATGATTGTTTAATTTAATTGTCGCATTAAGTCTAGCCTAAATTGCTTGTCCACTTGGTTTAAAAGGTGCTAAGAATGGTTCTCTGAGCGATGCCATAAAGAAAACCCATTTTGGTTCCATAAAGAACATTTTTATTAACTTCCTTGAACTTTTAAAAGATTCTTTACGTGCAAATATCTCACAAAAATGGTTCTTTTCCACAGCATCTCTCCAATAACCTGATTATATTCCAAGAACTATGATCTATGTACTAAACCCATAGGGTTCCTTACAATAGATAAGGTATAGAGGTCATAATGGTAACATTAATGATGGTTATAATGATGGTCAGTGTTTATTTTTTGTGTATTGCCACAAAACACAAAGCAAAGTTAAGTAAGTTTTAGTCACATTTAGGTTAATTAGGCAATAACGAATGAGAGGGAGTGCTATAAGGTGAGATACGGGCAGTGGTGTACTGCTCATAAGTTTTCAATTATCAGGGTTATAAGCATCGGCCAAAACATTAGGCCTGTTACAAGCCGTATTAATCCCATGGCTACACACACTACAACACACACAGGGAGCCAAAGCTGTTAAATATTAAGATCTTTTAAGAAAGTTACTTTCACGTAAAGCTGGACTTAATTTTAATATCCGGCCGCTCTGTGATCCAATCATCCGTTCCACCTTAAATGGTGCTGTAGATCATGCTCCCTTTGACAGGCTGAGCTACTAGTGTTTAAAACATTTCTATAGAAGCTGAAGTATCAACTGATGCTTTTTACTCCAGTAAAAGTGTAAAAGTACTGGTTTCAGAACGACTTCAAGTAGAAAAGTAAAAGTAATGGAAGGAAAACAAAGACCGAAAGCTTAGGCCGCGCCACAGGGGTCTATAGTGCAGTACCCCCCCCCCCCCCCCCCACTCCCCAAAAACCCATTTCTCTAAAAGTCATAATGAGGAGAATGTTCTATTAAAATGTTGATGTTAAAAATGTTGGGCTGCACTAGGCTCCTGTTTCAGCTGCAGATCTGCCCATTGAAAATGAAGCATTTCAGTAATATCAGCTCTATTAAAGGAGCGTCTCTGTGCTCTACTGAGCATCAACATGAGCTTCATGGAGGAAAATATGAGGAGTCGTTGTCTAGAAGTTCTGTAAAGCTGCAGAAAGTCAGACTTCAGAGGCGTGTGATCAATAAGCTTTATTGGAATGTAAATGTGGGGCTCAGTCGGGACGTTTCACTGCAGGTCTCTTGAGTCTCTGCCACGGACACAGTCTTCATACTAGACTACAGACGTCTGCTGTGAGCTCGCTGGAGAGTGACGGGACGTGTGCAGGTGTGATGGATCTCTTATAAACCAATAGGGAGTCAGAATGGTGTGTGTTGATACTTCTCATCCAATCACGATCAGACTCTCATTTTCTAGATGGAGAGATTTATCTGGAGAGGGTTTTTATTGATGACGAGCTGCAATGAAAACAAAGGGAAATGAAATAGGAGGAATGAGGCTGTTTTTAAAATGTAAGGAGGAGAAAGTTCAGATAATTGTGTTGGCTGAAAAAGAATTACTCCAGTAAAGTATAGATAATCTGTACTTCATTACTTGATGCCTGTGTGACCAGTATACACTGCTACATTACGCTCTGGAATCCAGCATGTTTGATATGCTCCAACTGGTCTGCAGTGCGATCGTGAGAGGCGCCCCTCACACACTACTTGTTTCTCTCTGTCGATTCTCTCTGTGGACTCCGGCTAACGAAAAAATCTGCAGACTAGAGCCAACAAGCACAGACTCAGCCAGACTGAGAATCAGGGCTAGAATTGGGGTAGAAAAATGGCAGAAACTCTACCCTGTAGTTAGCACCAGTACGAATCTTGGGACAGTTATCTTGAGATAATTATCTTGAGGTAATTCATTTGAGGAGAAATTCTCAGGTCATTTCATAGATAGAAGGTTTTTTAACCATTGTAGAAAAGCCCATGTCATTTTGTGCCCCAGTGTCCTTCAGGGGCCTCACAGATTTCACACTGCTGACCTTAAGTTCTTCGATGAACTTTGACACATTAACCCTTTTAAATGTCTACCCAACTGGTCATACATAAGCGTATACAAGTGAAGCTGCTCGAGGCTGCCGTCAGCCAGGTTACTGCATTAACTTTTGTGTGTATTACTGCTGTGGTACGCAAGTTAGCCAGCTTGCTAACTGCAGTGTTTCACACCAATTACATTAACACACACTGTGTCCAACTGTCATGGCTGGTTATGCCAGACACAGAGGGACGAACACTCGCAGAGATGGATCCAATGCAAGTACTTTTATTAACAAGAAAGGGGTACAACACATAGGGTAAACGAAGCAAACAATGCAGCAACTAAAGGGACTAAATAGTAAAACAACGTAAACTCGACAACCATAACGGGCGAACACAAAAGTACACCTGAGACCGGTGGGGCTCTGGGAGCTGAGCTAGGTGAGCTGGTGAGAGAGAGCTGGGGAACCAGCCACTGAACCCTAAATGGCTAGGCCGACCAAACCTGAAGACGTGAAGTCGAAGAGGGTCGCCTAGCTGGAGCGAGAGTTGAGGATAAATCCAGGGAGCGACTCAACATTAGAAGCAAGGTCCGCTAGTGGACCTGAACTGTGAACCAAACTGGTCTAAACAAACAGTGATTTGAGTCACGAGTCCCTCGGGCTACCTCGAGGCTCCAATTCCAACCAGTTCTCGGTGAGGAGCTCTGTAGCCGAGCTCCTTAAGTAACATTAACTAAACAAGACGTGATGAACCGGAATCGAACACATGAACATGAATCACTGAATCAAACATGAACGGAAACTCAACAAAAGTCTTTAAGGGAGCCTGCGGGCCGCGGATCGAGTCCGTCCCGGGGGCAGGCGTGATGGCGCGGACCTGACACCAACTAAGACTGTCCAGCACTGTGCTCTCAAGATTTATTTATTTATTCCTCCATTCCAGCCTCGGCTGCAGCAATTATCCCAAGGCTATGCAAACTGCAGACGTCTAAATAACTCTATCTAACTCTTTTTCACTTTTTCAGATTATAATGATGATGATTTTTATTATAATAAACAATGTTGTAATCAGTCAGCAAAAGTGAATAAAGATTAGAGCTCGGAGAAAGAGATCAGGCCCAAAAAAATCCAGCCCGACCCTACCCAAGCCTTGGCACGTTCTGTCCAAGCCCAACCCAGCCCACCTCATATACTGTCATTAGGACCCCGAGCCTGATTTAAACCTGAGTTAAAAATGACTCTTTTAACTACATTTCCGAGTTGTTTAAATTACCAAGAATGATGTTAATAAACAGTTCAACACTGAGGAAGCAGAGGCCTATTATTTAATAAATAATAAGTATTAGGGATTAATTAAGAATTTATTAAGAAAGAAACTCCATTCTTAAAACACCAGCAATGCAAACAATGACCTAGAGGCCTAAAAATAGGCCACAAGAATGAGCGTATAAGCGTATAAACTCTGCAATACAGCAATACGGCATTAAACTGCAATAGGCCAACAACAATATCATAATTTACATTCAAAATAAACCAAGATAACATATTCTTTAAATAATAAAGGACTATAATAGCTCCGCACACATTAATTCTGCATTTAGGAAGCAACATAAGATCAAAAATAAATTAGGAACGAGGCGACGTTTAGCAGGCTGAAGGATTCCAGGATGGGTTGACCCCAGGCCCGTCCTGCTGGCTACACGCAGTGCTGCAGGTCAAGTTGTGGGAGCAGTGCAGGTCAAAACTGTGTGATTCTAACCTTCTGATTATCACACCATAGCTTTTTATCAAATAAAAAACAGCTTTAAAAAACGTAGGCCTACGTCACAGAGCAGTTTCCTGAGCCCGACCCGAAAGGGCCAGAGGAAAGTGGTGGGAAATCTTGGCCCAACATGGCCCGAGTTCGGGTTGGGCATCAGGTCAGGCTCTGGGTCAGGCTCTGGGTCAGGCTCGGGGTCGGGTGGAGAATCTAAACTCTAGTAAAGTTAGCCAGCTTCCACCTCCGTCTGTTTTCTCCAGCCCTTTTAGGACTTTGCAGTGGTTTAACTTTCCCTGCAGTGTTTTCCTCCCTCTCTCTGTATCCATCACCAAACACATCCTGCCATAAATGAAGTCTTGTCCCCCTCACCCCCAGCCTGGAAGTGAGGTGAATTACATTTTGTGAAGCTATACCTTAGAGGAAATCCAGTTCATTGAAGTTGAACCTGAAATGTGAAATGGATGATAGCTGTGGACGTTTCCGATGATTCGTTTTTTCCCGCTGAAGCTTAACTCCTAAACCCCAGCGCCCACAGTGCTCACCTTATGAAACCTTTTAAAACTTCACAGGAAATTATTAATGAAGAAGGCTCATTTAAATTCAAATGACCTTCTAGAAACAGTTTTTGTAGAGCAGGTACATCATTTATTCATTTCGGAGTATTGATTTATCCGTGGAAAAAAAATGTTACAGTAAATGGCTCCTTGGTTACCTTTTCCTTGGCAGTACACTGGTGTATTCATCAGTGGAAAGCACCCATCTGGAACCCCCCAGCCCCCCCAAGCCAATCCCAGTCTCTATGGTCTCTGTATTCAGAACTTTGCTGATGTGCCTCTGCATGTAGGAACTGAAGGATGGCAACTAACAGGCATATCCATCATATCCATGAGTTCACACATTAACCCAACAAAGATTAACCTGACTGACCCCTGACTGATCTTTATTAGACAAATGGCGAGCCATAGAGGCTTGAAGTGCCATCATTGATACAAGCCATAACTCAATTTTTACTGCTAAAAATTCAAATTTAAGATCTTTGTAATGTCATTTTTGCAACCAGTTAACTATAAAAATATGTATATAAAGCCATACTACACACGACTTATCATACAATCTATGGACAAAAGTATTGGGACACCTGTTCATTCATAGTTGAAATCAAGGGTATTAAAAAAAGTTTTTTTTGAGCTGATCTTGCTTTTGTTGGAGTAACTGTCTCTACTGTCCAGGGAACAATGCTTTCTATCAATGCGGAGGAGCTTTGCTGTGAGGATTTGATTAAATCTTTTCCACTGCTCCACAGCTCAATGCCTCAATGCTCAACCTCCTCTAGCCCACGCCTGGTGTTAGACATTAGGCATGAGGAGGTAAAGGGTTCATCTACAGGGACTAGACAAGCTGTGTGTGAGTGTCCACAAATATTTGGACACATTGCTGATCATGTCTCCTGTTGAGCAACCTACATCAGTGGCTATGCTAGGATGAAATGCATGCTGGGTGGTGCAGTCTGGTGTGGCTGAGGGGTGCAGTGCTGCAGCACAGACTATTCCTTAACTCTACAAATAACAAATATATAAATTGTTGGTTTTAGGGCTGGAATTCCCCTTTATGACATTTTTCTTCCCTACATGTAGGTCAAAGCTTTCTCAGAACGCATCACCTCATACTGTATCTACAACAGATTCTCCCGTTGCTACAGAAAAGGACAGTGTTATTGTCCTGAATTCATAATTCATTGGTGGGGATGATGTCATGACTTGAGGCCTTAAAAAAAACAGCTCTGCTGTGAAGATGCTTCCACTGTCACTTCGCATCTCCTCAAAGCAGAAACGCTCGGGCACACTTTCATATCCATTTTAAGCAGAAAGTGGCCTCGGACTGGGGGATGAAATTCAGTGGGTGTGTAATTTTGGTTTTGTCCCATTCCCCATTCACGTCAGGGGCCAGAGCATTGTCCCCCCGTCAAGAATGAGGAGGGTGGAGTTGGGGCATGGGTGAATAACATACTACATTCATCACCAAGTCTGAGCACACAGCGCGTTAGCCAGTCTGACTCAGAGTTTGGGCTAGTACTTAGAGTAGCCTAGAGGAGAGGTACTATGCCTGGTATGTGGACAAAAGTATTGGGACACCAGCTTGTTCTTAGTGTTTTCTGAAATCAAGGATATTTTAAAAGACATTGGAGTAACTGGTCTCTACTGTCCAGGGAAGAAGGCTTTCTACTAGATTTTGGAGGAGCATTGCTGTGAGATTTTGATTGCATTCAGCGACAAGAGCCCCACCTCATTTTCAACTCCACAACTCATCCCAAAAGTATTGGATGGAGCGCCACCATCCCTCATTCCCGAGAACACACTGCTCCATAGATCAATGCTGGGGGGCTTTATACCCCTCTAGCCTACACCTGGCATTAGGCAGCATGGTGCCAATACCATAAGCAGTACTTCTCTACAGGGTGCAACTTAAAGTAGCTGAATGCATTCATTATAAGGAGCGTCCACAAACATTTGGACATGACGGACAAGTCTTCTTTCTCATATTTGCCACCGCTTTTTGCTCCCACAGATTCTGTATCTTGATAATCCCTACATATACAACCCTGTGTCATGCTAGCTGTTAGCTTGGCTTTCTTTTGCTCTTATGTTTAGGAAAGGAAAATGAATTTGACACAAAATAAACCTCATAAAACTTTCCTGCCTTCTTACCATAGAGATTAAGCAAGATTTGACTCAAAACATGAATTCAGGCTGAATTTACACACTTAGCTGCTTTTGTACTCGTACTTACTAGCACAGGCTGGCTCGGTCCATAAGGCCCTTTCTCCCTGTGCTCTTGGTTCTTACCCCCGTCACAGGATCCCATTGTCATCTCTGTGCCTCTCGTCTCTTGTCATGCTAATTCAGATCATTTTTCCATCTTTCCCCCCTCTGTCGACCAGAGGACTTGGAATGAAAGGATTTAGCGTAGGCTTTGGCTATGTGGCCATTTGCATCTTAATCAAAGGGTCAGCTTTAGAAAACACTGCTACGACTGAGGAAATTCTTTTAAAAGTAGGCGTAGACGTGGATATTCCTTTCATTTTGCAAATCCAGGTTCCATTTGAGATCTTACAGACATATTTGAGGATATTTGCATTGTACTGTGTATTGCTCGATTAAATACGCTAATGCTTCATATTGTTTAATTACATTAAAAAACTCTTCTATACAGATGATCCACATTTGGGTGTTAAAATAGGCTGAAACTGATGTAAATATATGTGTTTTGGTGTTGAACCAAATGAAATGATCTTTACTTTAGAATATGGAGCACATGTCAGAGTATAAGTGGCTCATTCTTATGTTCTGATTGGCTCTGCAGTGATGAACACCAGGGGTGAATTTAGGTGATCATTTATAGTCAATAATTTCGCTGACAAGCAGTGACAGTTCTGGAATATTTCAAAAGGGGGGGGGGCAATCTAGGTCCAGTGGTTATGTTAGAGGGGTATGTATGCAATATCATTCAACATTTTATTTTATTTATTTATATTCACTCTCGTCTTGTTCATCTGGCTCGACTTTCTGCACAAGTCTTGTGCAAAATATTACCTTTTCTCGTCAATTTCAAAAGAACTACAGAGCAAAAAACAAGTGTCAAGCCAAACTGATTGCTGCGTTAGCTTTGGCTTCATTTCCTTTGGGATCAATAAAGGATTTATCTAGCTAGTTGAACGATAAACACGTAGCTTCGTATAATAATTACTTAATATGCAACATATTCTCAAATACGTTTTCCTAATTCTAACTAACAAAGCACAATTATATGAACATTTTACTTACCTGCCGCTTTGTCGCACCTAATTTAGGGCTGTAGGCCGTAGGGGGGTCCAAGCGTGTTGTGGGAGGGGCACTGGCCCCCCTCGGGCCGCCCCCCTAGAACCGCCACTTGGATTATTACAATTAGTAATGCAACTGTTTGTAATTTTCATATAACAGACCTTCAGCTAGTCAGTATACTCAGCTGCTCTGGTTGATAAAGTCAGTCATATGATTTCTTATTACTTTACTTACTATATCTTATAATATTGATTTTCTTCAGTTTCCAGGAACGCTGAATAGCTCCGAAAAAGTAAGAGGAGTCAAAAGTTTACTGTGGGCCTAGACTTACTAACGAGCTCCAGTTCCTGAGCAGTGAGCTCGTTCCTCGAGCTGAACTTGCTGAGTCGTCTGCTTAGATCAATCACGGTGTCCTCCACATGAGCAGGCATTGGCTTCTCAGGCGTGCAGTGAGCAGTGGGGCCGCACTCTCACTGAAAGGGTCTATTTTCAGAGCTTTAGCTCATGCTGACCTCTATGGGGCTAATTCGTGCAGAGCTGCAGGTTCAATACCGAGCCATAAAACACCCCCAGAAGTTCAGTCTTTAAGCTGAAACTTACCTCATTGTCTCTCAGAACTGAACTGCTGACTGTCTGGTTGATAGTGAGAACCAGTTGGCATGATCTCATTTGCATTTACTGCCAACAGGGCTAGAAATCATCAGTGCTGGATAAGATTTTACGTTCGAGCTGCCAGAGAATGAGTTTATTGAGTGTTTAGGCTGTTGTTGGATGTGTATATGGTGATTGTGTGACTTTGGGTGAGGTGAAAAATGTTTACGTGCATTTTACAAGCCTGTTTACCACCCTGTTATTGCACGTTCCTCTCAGTGTATTACAAATTTTGTTTTTAAAAATTACGTTATAAAAAAATAAATTACGTAATTTTACGCCCATTGACATGAAGATTAAAAGGAGTGTTCCAACTAGGGATGTAGGTAATGAGAACCGATACTTTGGTATCAAGTCGATACAAAAATTCTAAAAAAACGGACGGTACTTGTTGTACATGGTACCGAACCGACCAAAACTAGTAAGCTTAGAGAAGTGCGAGGGGGCGGGGCAATGTGAGAGATCGAGAGATAGAGAGGGACAAGATCTGAACTGCTCAGCACAACACTTCTATTTACGAAGACAGGAGACATATAATAAATAAATATAACTAATAATAAAAGATAAATAAAATATATTCAATCTTTTCTTTTCTTTCCTTTTATTTTGAAGTGTTATAAAGAACTTTGTATTATAAATATCCTTGTCAGTCTAACCAAAACAAATGATTACATTTTTATTTGCATTTTCAGCTCAAAAATACATATATTATGAATTTCCAACAAGATTTCTGAGATTAAACTCTTTCTATAGTCTTTACAAGCAAAAATATGCAAATTTGACGTAAATTCAAATTTCAATTTGAATTCTTTGATCACAGCATGGCCAAATTTATGCAAATGTCTAAATTCTTATGAAATGTACATCTCAAATGAAGATTGTTTGATGTTTGAGTAGCCTGGGATCTCCTGTTCAAAGTCCAGTCTCCTTTAAATAGTAATTTTTGGGTGAATAAAAGTATGTCCAAGTATCAAAACATCCCACCAAATTGCAAGGCCGTCCTAAGATAAGACTTTATTAACTGAAGGCCTCACAACAGCTTTGCTGCTGAAAAAATTGTGGATGTTATTTTTTAATATATTTATTTAATTGTTTTAATTTTTTGGTATGTATAAATGGTTTTTGGTCATTGTATTAAAATTGGGATCAAGAATTGAGAATTTTAGTAGTATTAGTACCAACTGCCACATTTCTGGAGTCATGACTTCCCTAGTTCCAACCCAGCTTGTTTTTTTAAATGAGGCATAATACAGACCAGGCCATACAACCGATCGTTCAGTGCTGGAGAATAAAAGAGGTTGGTTATGGTTATGTAAAATTTCATTTCATTCCATTATGGTTGAACATACAATCACTCACAAGCTCACAATAGACCCCAGGGAAGAATATTATAGACATTACAAATGTTAGTTAAGGTTTCTTTAATATTTATGAAATAATTGATTAAATTGTCTAAGAAAAAGTAAAATCAGGCTGTGCTAAAATCTACACAGTGGATTCAGTCTAAAGATGCTTTTAGTCTCCTTTCATGGCTCTAAAAGCAGCACTTCAAGATGACACAAGTGGAGGGTAAAGTCTCTGGGGTGAAGCACATCAGAAGTGTTTGGGTGCTGAATTTTAACCTAACCTCCTGCCCCCTTTTCTGAGAGAGAGAGAGAGAGAGAGAGGGCAGGCCTGGTTAATAAATAAGAGAGTGGCAGTTGCGAGTGTGTGTGTGTGTGGGGGGGGTGTGCATGTGTGAGTGGGTGTGTGTATGTGTGTGAGATCTGCACCTCATAGTGCTAGTGGGTCGGTGGGTTTTCAAAGGGCAAGTCCCTCCTTACATGGCTTTGCCTCTCTAAATAATAGATGAAGCCTCAGGAATGCTTCACAGTCAGATTAAGGGCTGAGGGAGTGTAGGCAGTGTGAGAGAGCCCACCACTCTCACTGAGCTTTAACCACCTCTTTCTGGCTTGTGTTAATGTGCCGGGGTGAGTAGTGTGTAGTGGTTAATGTTCTCTCAGACGTTTAGGGCTACATGTTGGAGCATGCCGTTGGGTGTGACTCAACACCAGCTTGAATCTTCTCGTCGTCTTGCTCATGCGTCTAGGATCTGCTTGATTTTGTGCACTTGCACTTTAGCTGAGCAAGCGAAGCTCTTTAACCTCTGCTCTGGCTGAGACCACTAACACTAGTGCTCCAGTAAGTGACTCAGGTGGCCTGTAGATGGCACCAGAACAGCAGTTTGGATGTTGGTAAAGCAAGTATTCTACCCCCCTTTTTTTTGACTGCATGGACAAAAGTATTGGGACACCTGCTTTTGTTGGAGAAGAGTCTTTCTACTAGATTTGGAGGAGCATTGCTGTGGGGATTCGATTGCATTCAGTGACAAGAGCGTTAGTGAGGTCACCGCCCCACCTCATCATCCACCAACTCCCCAACTCATCCCAAAACTATTGAATGAAGAACCCACTATCGTTGTTCCACTGCTCCACAGCTCAATGCTGGGGGGGGGCTTTACACCCCTCTAGCCACTCATGGTGCCAATAGGTTCATGTTTGTTTACCTGCTCCAGAAAGTCCTATTCTATTGGCAGTGTGGATGTGTTCAATTCCATCACCAGCTCACCTGATTTAACAGCGTTAAGCACAGACTTACCAAAACCAGGTGTTGGATGAGAACTATAAATAATACTAGACTCCATGAACTGGATCCCTCATGACCCCTCTATGAGTTGTAGGCCTCACAGTTCAGAGACATTTGGCAGATCAGTCAGCTTTCCTTGGCTGTTGCTCGCTGTGTCCCAAACCTCATACCACCACACTAAAAAGCATGTGCACCACCATAAGAAGCACGGTCATTGTTGGTCATTGTATGCAAGATACAGTAGTGTGGGGTTTGGGGTGCAGCCAAATTGCCGTGGCCCATAGAATCCCTGCAGATGCCACCAGGCGACCAGATGTTCTGTACCATATCCAAGTGTATCCACCTTCATTGCCATATGTAGTCATTTTTCCAGGTAGAGAACTGAGAACCAGCTTCCAGCACAGTTTGGTGAGAACCTGAGTGTGCTTCAGCAAGGACATCACCGAACCGTGGTCCTAAATGACCCACCCCTGCCGTATATTGGGCATCTCATCCTGTTAAATATGATCTCATGCAAGCACATTGTTGGAGATCACCATCATCAAAGCTTGTGAACAACCAGCACCAAACAAGCCATACTTCTCTAACCATATAGTCTTGTTTAGTAATACACCTCACCGTAACTGGATCCAGTCACGAAGCAGACATACAGAGGTCCGGGTCAGATCCCAAAGTAAACAAGTCAATAGTGCCAATGACCGGAGGAGGAACCCTTGAGAGGAACCTAGACCTTCAAAAGGTCCCTCAAAAGGGGTCGAGACTGAATAACAAAACAAATATTGACTTTTTGACATAATGTGAACCTGACATTTGTTATTTACCTTGTGTCCACGTTTCATGATGAACGGACCAATAGAAATGCTCCAAAATGACCGGCTGGGTTAGCTATCTATGCTAACCCAGCACTCCAACAGCCTATTTAACATTTCCAACATCCACTCAAACGCCCATATGTCTGCTCTCGCCATTTTGTGGAGAAGAAATTCAGGCATGAAGCACCTGAGAAGCAGACATGCCGGGTGTTTGTGAGAATATCAGGTAAGACGTTAGCCTAAGAGCTTTGTAACTGAGCCATTTCTCTGGGTAAAGATGTTCTGGTGCTGGTTTCTCCTCCACAGAGTGGTCAGAAGAACAGATGTATGGATGGTGGCCCTTTTTTGGGAAGGTTGTGGATATAAGTTATATGGTGCTCCACAACACTCTGATCTTTTCCCTCTAACTGAGCATATTACACTACGCACTGTATGCTTATTATCAGTGTGGTTGTAGTCTAGCACTATATCAACAGGTCCAGGGCCGGCCCAAGCCTTTATGGGGCCCCCCATACCACCACCTCAGCACCAGATGCTTCATCATTCCAGAGGCTACACTGTGTGTGTGTGTGTGTAACGTGCCCATTATCATTAGCATTATCTGCATTTGCCCAACAGTGGCAGCAGCCAGAAATTGATTAACCTAGTATTGAGCCAAGTATGAAAATAAATTATATTGGTGTTCTTGGGTGCCCCCTGGTGGCGCAGGGGCCATAAGCATCTGCGTAATTCGCGTATTTCTTTGGGCCGGCTCTGAACAGATCCGATGTAGCCCTGGAAGTTCTAACATGAAGTAAACAAAGATGGACACCCCTCCTCATTGTTTAATGCAAAATAGGGTGGATGTGGAGGTGGATTTTCATCAGGGGATGAGTGGAGCATGCTGGTGGAGTTCTGTTGCTTGGCCGAAGGGTGAATAGCACATGTAGGAGACTCCATGATGGTGTGGCTGGTCTGGAGAACAGACAGCAGCCGGGACACCCAGTCAGTGCTGATCCTACACCAGCATCAACCCAGACAGGAGGGTGGTTCAGCTCGGCAGAAAGAAAAACACAGACGTTAGACTGACTAGACACAATATGGAAGGAGGGCAGACGGAGTGCCTCTCCATATACTGTGGGAACATGAAACTGCAGTACCATGAATCTAATTGAATCATGGGCCGAGTGTATCATTACACCCCTACTCTGAATGCATTTGATGGCGGTTAACCATTAGAGTGAGTTATGGCTTGAATGATGGAGTATTATCATGAATACAGTGTATAAAGTTCATGGTTGGTCAAATGAGTTATAACCCTGGCTCTAATAAAAGATGCCGTTAGGAGTCACAACTCACAACACGGCTTCATACATGAAGCTGCTGGGCTTGTTGGAAATATTGGAAATATGTTCTTAAGGGCCCTAATAATGCTTTCCTAAAGTCATATTTTACTGGCTAAGACTGCTGAAGTGCTGCACGTCTGTTTGTGTATGTCAGTCCATCCGTGCCATGCCAGTAAGGTAAGAAGCTCTTGGGCTGTTCTGACATCATTCAGAGTTTTGAGTGTTTCCTGCAATTAGTTTTTAAAAGGATTGCTGAGCTCAGAATTAGGCGTACGTTTTCTGTCAGTATCAAAAGCCACGAAAACTTGGCCGCTTCGACGTCTACAATCGACCAACCCAAAACTCGACATTAATCGGATGGTTTGTTTTTATTTCGGTATCCTCACTGGCTCCGCTGACGATGGGTTTAACATGTGTGCTTTCTTCTCTCCTTTTTGCTGAGACTCTGAGGCAGCTTTTATTGGCTTAAATGAGACTATATATACATTTCACGTCTTTACATAGTTTAACATAGTTACTCCCATTCCTTTCATATACATATAAATATGAAATCAAGGGATTAGTTGCTGCTTTAGAGTACTTGTCTCTACTGTCCAAAGAAGAGTCTTTCTACTCGATTTTGGAGGAGCATTGCTGTGAGGATCTGATTGCATTCAGTGATAAGAGCATTAGTGAGGTCAGGATGTTGGATGATGATGATCACCACCCCACCTCATCATCCCCAACTCCCCAACTCCTCATCCCAAAAGTACTGGATGGAGCTCCACCATCTCATCATTCCAGAGAACACAGTTCTTCCACTGCTCCACAGCTTAATGCTGCTGGGGGGCTTTATACCCCTCTATAGCTCACGCCTGGCATTAGGCAGCATAGTGTGCATATATATATATATATATATATATATATATATATATATATATATATATAGTAATAAGAGCTTCTCATTCTGAAGAAAGAAAGTAGTGAGATCTTGTCGGTGAGCTAGTCTGAAGAACAGAGCTCGGCTCCTCCAGGTTTCTCCTGGACGCCCCCCAGTCCAGCCAGCACAGCGTGGAGGATGTGTTCAACTCCATCAGCAGCAGCAGCAGCAGCAGCAGCAGCAGCAGCTCACCTGATTTACCATCATTAAGCCCTGATTTACCACCAAACCAGGTGTTGATCTGAGGAGAACTCTAAATAATACTAGACTTCATGAGAGAGGAGAACTTTGGAGATGTTTTAATGATGAACACAGTGATGGAGAACCACCACCACCACTTTCTGTAGGACTGATATTATTAGTGTTTATTCTAATATCAGTGTTTTACTGAGCAGATAAACACTTACTGTCCAGATAAGCAGCAGCTTTCACAGGGGACTAAAACTTTGCACAGTACTGTGTATATATATATATATTGGAATTTCATCGTTTCTCTTTTCAGCCTTTCAGCTGAAGTTAATTGAATTTTTATTGTGTGAAAAATCATCCTGTTGCTCATGCTAATGCAAAAAACTGTGATTGGCAGTTTCAGCGATGTCCCTCCACAATCCAATCAAAAGACAAGTACAGGAGCTGCTTCTCTTCTAAAGTCTATCTCTCTGCAGTAACTGCAGTATTAATACCCCTTTTGGAGAACACTGTTATCCAGACTTCAGCTTGACACTGAGAATGAGTGAAGTCTAATCTTCCCTTTGGAGACAACTTGTCTGATCTCTTCAGCAGAGCTCCTGTCTTCTGTATAAGAGTGTGTATGCATGATGATTGTGTGTGTGTGTGAGAGAGAGAGAGAGCACACGCGAGTGTGTTCCTTTGCACATCCATTTCCTCTGAGCCAGCGCCTCCTCGTGTGCCACTTGGCCTCGCTCGACTATCTTGTCCTATTTATACGTTCAGTGGCACTCCACTTCCTCTGACGCAGCCCTGGCTCTGACCCCAGGCAGACACTGTAAGAATGCAGCTCTGGATCCACTGAGAGACGCCACTGGCCAGGAGTTCACGTAAATATCATCATGTCAGAGTGGGCGATATGACCAAAATATAATATCATGATACTTGACTTTTTTTTTTTTTATTTGTGCCACATTTTAAAAATGAAAAATGCTAAAATTTGTAATGTATTAATTTAAAATGGACTATTTTGGGAAAGACTTTATAATAACAGACCAAAATAAGTATCAAATTATGCATTATCTAATAGTTTGTTAATGGCTGTTATATGATAATAATAATAATAATAATAATAATAATAATAATGTTTTATAAATGCATTAATATCTGATTCAGCTTTAATTATTCCACAGTAATTAAGAATTTTGCATCACTTTAGCAACATGCTAAAATAATACTAAATACATTTTTGGTTTATAATTATGTAGTCATTTAATAATCGTAACTCACAGCTAATAAATTACAATACGCAACATAATTTTAGGTGTTTACATACAAGTAGTTGCATAACGTAATGATATAATACAAATACAATATAATTACCAACACACTCAGCTGGTCTCAGCCCTGTTTAGAAGTACTGCCAATAGAATAGGACTCTCTGGAGCAGATAAACAAGCATGAACCTATTGGCACCATGCTGCCTAATGCCAGGCGTGGGCTAGAGGGGTATAAAGCCCCCCAGCAACTGTGTTCTCTGGAATAATAGATGGTGGTGCTCCATCCAATGCTTTTGGGATGAGTAGGAAGGTTGGGGATCATGAGGTAGGGTGGTGAACATCCTCATCCAACATCCTGTCCTCACTAATGCTCTTGTTAGTCAATGCAATCAAATCCTCACAGCAATGCTCCTCCAAAATCTAGTAGAAAGCTTTCCTCCTTGGAAAGTAGAGACAGTTACTCCAGCAAAAGCAGGTTCAACTCATTTTTAGTACCCTTGAGTTTATAAAAAAATGAACAATGAACAATGAATAAGCAGGTGTCCCAATACTTTTGTCCAGGTTTACAAACCTAAAGGATTACTATTATGGTTACTAATTTCTGGAGAGTGAAGTGGTGCATGCCACTGCTGTTTTGCCAAAGCAAGCCAGTTTTAACGATCAGGTGTTCATAGATTTAGCATCCAGTCATTACCGCCGCTGAGGTGTTGCCGCTAAGAGGCCTGGCCCTAAAGCTAAGGCATTAGGCTAGTATGCTACGTCTTTAAGCTAGCTCATGCTATCAGCCGTTTGCTTCTCAGTCAAATCAGTGGTGGATCTGTGGCTAGGCTAAGAGGATTGATTGAGAACCAGGTGGTGTGGAGCAGGTTTGCATGTCTGTGCGTGAATCTGATCTTCTGCTAGCTCTCAGCTAGAAGCTGTTAGCATCAAACCCAGCTGTGTGGAGGCTCTCTCCATCTGGCTGTCATTCTGTCCACGTCTGTGGAAGCCAGCCTCTCAGTATTGCTTACAAAGTCAAGGCCTTGTTTTTCTCCTCCACCACTGTGACAGTCTAGCATTAGCTAGCTTTCTTCAGTTTGGTACCTTGATTTGGTCACTAATCTAACACTTTACAGTCATGACGAAACCGCACACACTCTTTAACCACAGCTAACTCGCTCTGCCTCTGGCTAATGTTGGCTAAATTCCCTCAGACTGAGACTTCCCAACACCGACCGACTGGCGTGGGTTATAGTGACCTCTGACACACATGTTGACCCTCATTTTCAGTGTGCTAGGATGAGATCTCGAACAAGACCTGATCATATAGACTCGTTCCCTCTCTGACCCTCTGGATAGAGCCCAGGCTGTTGCCTAAGCCCATAAAGGGATTGTTTGCTGACTGAGCACTGAGTTTGTAATCTAATAATGGGCTTGAAAAGTGGAATAGATTGTGGTGCCAAGCCTCCGTCTGCCGCCTATCACAAAGTCTGCTAAAGCAAATGCCGCAGACTTCAAATGAGCCTCACTCGAATGTGACAGACCACCATAACATGGGACCACCATTAGCTCTTAGACTCTTAGAAAATGTTGTATTGGGGTTGAAATGTCAGTTTAGAAGATTTCGGACAAAAGTATTGGGACACCTGCTCGTTTATTGTTAAAATTAGTTGATCCTGCTTTTGTTGGAGTAACTGTCTCTACTGTCCAGGGAGGAAAACCTTCTACTAGATTTTGGAGGAATTTTGCTGTGAGGATTTGATTGCATTCAAGAGTGTTACTGAGGTCAGGATGTTGGATGATGATCACCACCCCACCTCATCACCCCCAACTCCAACCCAGCTCTAAATTCCAAAAGTATTGGATGAAGCAGCACCATCCCATCCATCATTCCAGAAAACATGCTTCCACTGCTCCACAGCTCAGTGCTCATGGTGCCAACAGGTACATGGTCATCTTCTCTGGAGAGTCCTCGTCTATTATCCATACTCCTCTACAAGGACTCTTCTTACAGCCTATGCTAATTCACATTAAAGCTCAACCCTACACCCACGTCTCGCACATTGCCAGATGGCTTACACATATTAACACACCTTTTAAATCCATTAAAGGTGTTTATTTCTCCCTTTTACCGATTCCTGGTAATGACGTACAGCTGCGCCCATTGACTGCACGAATGCTGGACTCATAATGCTGCGGCTAACTAGAGCGTCCAAGCTCCTCTCAGAAGATTTAAAAGGAGCACCACTGACCTTTTTGGCTCAGACCTGTTGAGATACCATATCTCTATCTCTCTTGTCTGCATCCTGTCCCGCTGTGGCCTGCCAATGGCAGCGGTCAGCTGGCACACGGCCCTAAGGTCCTGCTTAACCCAGAACACCTGGACAGTGTGTGGCAGGCTTGAAGCAGGTTAGACTGCAGAGGCGAGCTATAAGACAACAGCGTGTTGGGCTCTGAGCACTGGGGTGAGTTTTAGGCTATTCCCAAAACTGCCAGTGTGGCCATTCAGACTGACCAGTTCGTTCAAACACACTCTCACACACTGCTAACATTTTTACATGCAATCTTTTTAAACCTTGAGTCTTTTACCCCAGTCAGGTTAATCATACAACATGAGACATGAGTGTGTCATGTGTGTCCAAACGTGTCTATTTTCAGGTTTGGACACTGTCTCTCATCCAGAATTCGCAGTGTTGACAGTCTGAGGTGAGTGTTGCCTGTGATTGGGCAGTGCACACTCAGGGATTTACTCGAGAGTGCGGCCTGCTCAACGTCTTACACACTCTCTCATCTGATGGACGTCACTGAGGCCCTCTTTGACTGGTTTTGGTGAATCACTGGGATTGATCCGTCCTCACATATTCACTTAAAAAACGTATTATTTTATATCCACAAATTTCACCGATCAGCCAGAACATTAAAACCACTGACAGATGAAGTGAATAACACTGATGACCTGGTTTCAGTGGCTTATTAGGCAGAAAGTGAGCAGTCAGTTCCTGAAAGTGAAGAATCTGAGCCACTTTGACAAGAACCCAGCTGTGATGTTCCAGAAAATGACTGGATCAGAACATCTCCAAAACATCAGGCAGGTCTTGTGGGGTGCTCCAAAACCTACCAAAAGCGCTCCAAGGAAGGACAAGCGGTGAACCGGCGACAAGGTCATGGGCACCCAAGGCTTATTGATGGTCATTTATGCTCTACCTCACAACTTGCAGGACCTAAGGTCTTGTGGAGTCCATTCCTAAACAGGCCAGAGATGTTTTGGCAGCATAATGGGGACAATATTAGGCCGGTGGTCTTAATGTTATGGCTGACAAGTGTATATATTGTATTATTTGGAAGTAACACCAGTGAGAGAAGTATAGGTCTAGTTCACAATCGGCACTAGGTTTCAAATCTAGTACTAGACTTCAGGAGGTTCTGCCTCAGGACTGAACCAACATGACCTCTGTCTGGCTTTATTGTTGACCAGTAACCCTTTGGCATGCCCTGCCCAAATGGGCATCTCAGAGAGGACATCTGGAATAAGCTTATCCTCTTAATTTAACTTATAGAATAAGTGTTCAGTCTGTTATTCACCAAGCTATGTGAATGTACTTTCCCATAGTGCTTTCTCTATTTAGGACTGGTATCTGTACTACATGTCCAAATGTTTGTGGACACCCCTTCTAACGAATGCATTCAGAGCATTCAGCACTTTTAAGTTGCACCCGTTGATGACACAGATGTTCACATTCGCACAGACAGATTATTATCTAGTCCCTGTAGAGAAGTACTGCCAATAGAATAGGACTTTCTGGAGCAGATAATGCTCCAGGCGTGGGCTAGAGGTGTAAAGCCCCCCAGCATTGAGCTGTGGAGCAGTGGAAGAACTGTGTTCTCTGGAATGATGGTGGTGGAGCTCCATTTAATACTTGGGATGAGTTGGGGATGATGATTTGGGGTGGTGATCATTATCCAGCAACTTGATCCAATCCTCATAGCAATGCTGCTCCGAAATCTAGCAGAAAGCCTTCTTCTTTGACTTTACTGATTTCAGAAAAAAAACGTAATGAGCAGGTGTCCCAATACTTTTGTCCTTATAGTGTACATATGATTGTACATGAGCTTGTGATACTTAGAAGAAGTCACACACAAGCCCCAAGTCTCAATAACAAGGTCATTGCCTTGTCACTGGAGGTCAGGACAAGTGACCGTGTCATTAGGGATAAGCAGTGAGTGAGGGATTTAGCTAAAGTAATGCTAACCACATTCAGACAGACGGTCTATTAGCCAAGGCAGGTTAACTTGTGACTGTGGAGCGCTTCAGTCTTGGACACAGATCCACGCTGTTAATTCGCTGTGTCTCAATGAACATTCAAGCAACAACAGTGTGCTCAAAGCTCGGGCCTCAGAGTGGCTGCTGCTTCTGTTTGTACAAATTCAGATGAACAGTATATGGACAAAAGTATTGGGACACCTGCTCATTCATTGTTTCATCAAGGGTATTATAAAGAGCTTATCCTGCTTTTGTTGTAGTGATTATCTCTACTGTCCAAGGAAGAAGGCTTTCTACTAGATTTTGGAGCAAAAGCATTGCTGTGAGGATTTGATTGCTTTCAGCAACAATATTGTTACTGAGGTCAGGATGTCACTCCCCAACTTATCCCAAAAGTATTGGATGGAGAACCACCATCCATCATTCCACAGATGACCACAGCTAGTTCCACTGCTCCACAGCTCAATGCTGGGGGGCTTTATACCCCTCCTCTAGCCCATGCCTGACATTAGGCAGCAGGGTGTCAACAGATTCATGTTCATCTGCTCTAGGGAGTCTATTTTAATGGCAATGCTTCTCTACATTTGCATGCCTGTGTCAGCAAGTTCACAAACATTTGGACATGCTTGTGGATAATGAAGTGTCATACAGGGTCAGTAAGTCTATTAATGAGCAAATCATGGCTATTTGAGGTGAGCTACCACACTATGTGGGAGACTGGGGTTCAATTCCCAGTCTGGCTGAGTCTGGCAAGACTCCTAACACTACATTGGCCCACCTCTGTAATACGAATAACCTTGTAAGTCGCTCTGGATAAGAACATCAGCTAAATACCATAAATGTAAATGTATTAGATCGATCCCATGACTTGTTAGCTACATTAGCCACGTAGCACTAAACATGACCTGGCTGATCGACTACATTTGGGCTAATGGGACAGTTGGGTTCATTTGGTGTGGTCAAACCACCACATTAAGGTTCAAGCATCATGTAGGAAAGGTGTGCCAGCTTTTCAGACCTAAATTCCTTTCAGGCAAGGTTTGCTAGGTGTACAGTGTTTTTTTATACCTGCTACTGTTGCTATTTTGGTACACAGCACTAATCCACAAAATGTGCTTTCCTCAGGGGGGAGTCTCTGTGGTTTCAACCACCAAACCCATCGCTGCTCTGTCAAATTGGTTCCACATTGCAAATTGTTTTCATTTGAAGCATCAGCTTAGCAACCCACACCTACCACCCGCAGTTATTGTGGTGTGTTTCCCATGATGTTATTTTACAATCCGGCCTCCACTTTGTTTGTTTCTTCTGTTTCAGCCCTGGAGGTCTGATCTTGAGAAATGTTTTTATGCCCCGACCACACCAACGCTTCTTTCGCTTGATGGAATTATTCCACTACTCTTTATCGAGTGATCTGGCTATTTTAGGCCACAGTTACAAATTGCCGACTCTCCTGCATTTAGTGACTCTCCAAATCACATAAGTTTCACTTTATTGAGCCCTGAAGGTTTTTTTTTATAGTATAGTATAAACGTGTAGTATACACCAATCGGCCATAATATTAAAACCACCTGCCTAGCACTGTGCAGGTCTTTCTCATGCCACCGAGAGAGCTCTGACCCATTGAGGTATGGACTCCACAAGACCTCTGAAGGTGTCCTGCTGTGGTATCTGGCACCAAGACTAGCCGCAGATCCTTTGAGTCCTGTAAGTTGTGAGGTGGGACCGCCATGAGCATCGATGACTCTTAGGTGCCCATGAATCTCTTGAGCACTTTTGGTAGATGCTGAGCACTGCATACTGGGAGCACCCCACAAGACCTCACAGATGTTTTGGAAATGTTCTGACCCAGGTGTCTAGCCATCTAGCCATTTGGTTCTTGTCAAAGTTGCTAAGATCCAGAGTCCAGAGATACTCTACATAGATGAGGGACACTGCTAGGGATTCTGGGCCCCATGAACAGATAATACACTGAGCCCCACAATTGCCCTAAATTATTTTTTTTTTATTTTTTTTTTTCACTTTATATCGTGATGGTGCTAATGGGGAAACTGTAAAGTGTCCTGTATTTTTGTCTCTCCCCATTCATAAAGATCGGAGCCTGGTCTCGTGTGACTGGAAATAACTGCCCGGCGACATTGCAAAGATGGCCGCTAAGTGAACAGACTTGCCTATAAGGACCTTGAGGAACTTTTGGAGGTTCTTAACTTCTTAAGGTGCTTTGAGGAACCTTCTTCTTCTAAAAACCTTTCCTCAAAGCACCTTTCAAACCGAGGAACCTTCAAAAGTTCCTCCAGGATCTCATACTTTCAACAGTGACGACTGTCGACCAGTGTTTTTTTTTTTTAGTACCACTGCTCTTTTACCACTTTCTGCAACTTAACTTTGATCGATATCAATATTGCATGATTTATTCCATGTTAATTTGCCCACTCATCATGATATGCTTACACAATGCAAAGGGCAGGTGGCATTTGTGGGTGGGTTTCACTTCCCTAACCCAGCATGGATTACAGGGATCAGTCCATAGCCTACAGGAACTGCTGCTCAGGCACAATTTTATCTCCCCTGCTAAGGCACACTCTCTTATCATGGTAAAGGAAGTGTGATCAGATGAAGGAATTCCCCCCAAATCTTGCTCCAGTTTGGGAAAGGAAGTGCTAGTATTTCAGCCCCATTTCAGCTTCTAAACACTTATTCCCATTACCAGTTAAGCCACTTCAGAGGGGATTATGAAACCCTTGTGTTTTGGTTAACCAAGATTGTCAGAGAGTCCTCGTTCCCACAGTGAATCTTGCTGTTGCGGTCCAGGAAATGCAGCATGCAACACTCGAGATGCATCCTGGTCTGTATGGATATTTACAGAAAGATATTGAGGGGTATAATGGGCTTTTAAGGTGGTCTCCTGCACCGGTCTGTGTCTCTGGAACTGCTGACCACACCAATCAGAAAGGCCGGGGTTGACTGCTGATGCTAACAGCTGATTAGCTCGTCACCCAGGAGTGTTAGTCCTGAGCTTTCTCCTAAGACACATCTGCTGCCTCGCTAATGGTCTCCTAATCCTTCCCAAGCCTAGCTGTGCCTGCAACTGGAGGCTAGTTACGCAGATTGCAAGCTCTACTGAACTGCGCTCTTCACTCTTCCCAGGATTTTGGACAGTGTGTTTGAGAGAGAAACTTCCCTCAAGTGCTCTCCAGGATCTCAGCAGGTACTTTTTCAGCCTGCTCTTCACTTTCTGCGCCTCAGAGCAGGTGGAAAAGAGTTCCGGACTGCTCCGGGAGTCCGTTGGCAAAGAAAGAGGGAAAACACAGCGTCTTGAGAAGATTGGGACTTGATTTAAGTGTCTATAATGGTTTTCTTATTAAACCCTGAGACTCTCCACAAGTCTGCTCGAGTGGGTATGCTTCCGAGGCTTCCCTGAACTGCCTGTGTTGGAGTGTGTGTGTGTCTGTGTGTGTGTGTTTGAGCGTCTGGGGGCAGTCCACCGACTCCAGCACCAGCTGTTGAGCCAACAAGCGTGATTGCTCCAAGTACCGCTCCCACTCAAGTAGGAGTGTGTGTGGTGTATAAGTGTGTGTGCCAGCCTCTGGAAGCACACCACCGCTTTGCGACCGTGCTTGGACAGCAGAAGAGAGGAAAATGCCGGCCATTTTGGTCACCTCCAAGATGAAGTCTGGATTGCCCAAGCCTGTCCACAGCGCACTGCCTATTCCCCAGTCGCCTGGCCACAGAAGAAGCGGTCAGAACGGCAGCCCAAAGCCCAGCAACCCCAGCCTCATCCCACTGAGGAGCCCTCTCTCCAGGAAGCACAGCCTGAGTGCTGGAGCGCAGCAGAAAAAGAGCCAGGCAGCCAAGGAGAAGACAGCGGACCCCCAGGTTTGAGTGCAGTTCGGAGCTTCTTGTGCTTGTATTGGGGAGGGCTTTGTTGGTGTGTGTGTGTGTGTGTGTGTGAATGGATTACATTGTTTTGGTTCCTGACGTTAAAATTAGGGTTCGGTTTATATATATATATATATATATATATATATATATATATATATATATATATATATATATATATATATATAATACAAATGAAGTATAATATTATTACTACATAGAATGACTTATATTACAAATATATAAATTATATAGAAGTTATTATTATATTATATATTATATATGTTAAATATGTCTAAATATAAATAAATTTATATTTTAAAATAAATACATCAATATATTCTGCAAATGTGTCTCTATAATTTAAATCTGGTTAAGTTAAGAAGGTTTTCCCTTCTCCTGTCTCTCATTTTGGTGGATATACTGGGCTTTAAGGTGGTCTACTGAAAAAAAGTTGTCATTAAAAGACCACTTTTCTTCCTTAAATTTGCATCTCTACGTTTACGGCAGCGGTTTTATTCCCGACATTTCATCAATCACAGCTGAGTTCGCTGAATCTGCAGACTATGAACGGCATAAAGTTCCAACAGCAATGTGAAAGACTAGTGGAGAGCCTGCCAAGACATGAGAGCTGTGATTGGCCGTCGATGTTATTTCATCATAGTGATTTCTGAATGCTCTCATAGTTCAGATATTAGTACTGTGTAGATCAAATTTCAATAAAAACGTCTTTGCATTATAATTATTATATTCATTTCTCTGCATTATTTGAGCAGCTGATTTTGAGCAGTTGTCATTTCTGCAAATAAATAAATAAATAAATGCTCTAAATATTGATATTTTATTTGAAATTTAGGGGAAATGTTGTCCATGGTTTTTGAAATACACAGCAAATGCTAATTTCCCTTAAACACACTAACTATAAATAGTAAAACCAGAGAAACTATCATTTTTTCCAGAGCTGTATAAATATATTATTGTTGAATCACTATTGCAATGTGTGCATGCTCAGAAGTCACATGTGCAATGTCAGGTGCAATGTTAAGTTATATAAAACATGTCATTCTGCCATATCTGCTAAATATCATTTATTTCTCTTCAATCTTGGACACAGAGTGCATTATTGATAACATGACATGATGGATCATTGACATCTGGTCTAATTTCCTAACAATCTAATATATAGAGCAGAAAGAAATTGCAATATTGTGCACATATATAAATATAACTTATATAAAAGTATTAAGTACTTACAGCAACTTTACAGGAGCACAATAATACTTCCTTAACCTCCACTGGAAGTCAATGCTAGAGAATGTATTCCATATTTCATTTTGGAGCAGTTCTATTGGTCCATTCATTATGACGTTTTGACACAATGTAAAGAACAAATGCCAGATTCACGTTATATGAAAGGTAAATGGAAAAATTGACATACAAGGTTTAGTATGTTATGATATATATGATATATATAATGCATATCACTGCTGCCCAATGAAAACCATGTATCTCCATTTTTTTATCTGCGTTTTTAGTTTTCTTCATAGTTTACACCCAATGGCTGCTTCTGTACACTGGGTCAGTAATTGAACGGACCAATAGAAATGCTCTAAATTACTTGTAACCTTTAGTTTACATTGACTTCCATTCAAAGTTAAGACCATTTTTGCCTTCTCCTGTAAAGTCACTATTTTGGAGACATGTTTTTTTTATTATACAGCAGTGATATGGGATGGATGTCTGACCCTGGGTCCTGTTATTGTATATACTATTAGAACCATTAGATGTGATGAACCCCTTAAAGCTCAGGCTATTTCTAATCAGTGTGCTCATGTTAAGCCTCATGATTATTCTGTAACTACTGTGAAATTCATGCATGCATCCTGTAGTTATGATGGTGAGGAACTGAGAAGATCCCATTACATCATTAAGGGGTTAACTTGCACCTGCAGGAAGTTGTGGCTTTGGTTGAGCTCTGTAGTGGGAGCACGTTCTGTAGTAAAGGTTTAATAAGGCTTTGTTTATGAGCGTATATATATATATATGCGTGTGTGTGTGTGTGTGTGTGTGTGTGTGTGTGTGTGTGTGTGTGTTTTGACAGGGCTCTTAGGACTTTTTCCTGGACGTCCTGTGTGGAAATATGTCCAATTGTAGAGCAGGATCAGCATTACTACAGTGCTTTCATTCACTGACAGGTGCTTAAATGACCACACAGAGGCTTTACCTGCTTAGTAGTGTGGGGTTTAAGGGAGATCAGCACCACCCGAGGTGCTTATGGCATGTCAGTGGCCAAACAGTGGACGTTTAGTCAATGGAAACCCCAGGTTTAGGGTCAGTTTGTATGACGTCTGTTCAAACTTTCAACTTTAGGAGTTACGCTGTATGGACAAAAGTATTGGGACACCTGCTCGTACATTGTTTTTTATGAAATCAAAGATATTAAAAAGAGTGTGTCCTGCTTTTGTTGGTGTAACTGTCTGCTGTCCAAGGCAGGACGGATTTCTGCTAGATGTTGGAGGAGCACTGCTGTGAGGATTTGATTGATTGCATTCAGTGACAAGCACGTTAGTGAGGCCAGGATGTTGGATGATGATCACCACCCAACCTCATCATCCACCACCCAACTCCTCAACTCATCCCAAAAGTACTGGATGGAGATCCACCATCCATCATTCCAGAGAACACAGTTCTTTCACTGCTCCACAGCTTAAAGCTGGGGGTCTTCATACCCCAGTGGGTTGTATTCTATGGGCAGGACTTCTCTACAGGGACTACACAAGCTCTGTGTGAGCAGTTATTTGGACCGGCAGTGTCCCAGGTTTGGTCTTGACAGTAGTTAGGCTTATCTAAAGACCAGTACTCGAACCCAGAGCACCAGGTGCTCTAAACAGGAGCTCTGAAGGCCACGTCTGTTTGAGCCGGACTGCCAGGACCGCTTAGCTCCATGGCCGGTGAAAAGAATTCAGCTTATATACTCTGTTGTTTTAAGAATAGACGAGGCAGTTCTGTTCAAATGTGACTTTCTGCCTCATTACACAACTCTACACTGAGTCTGCAGCTGCTCTGTAAGTGTGTGTGTGTGTGTGTGTGTGTGTGTGTGTGTGTGTGTGTGTGTATTTATCCTACCCCTGCTACAGTGAGGAACTTCACTCTTCATGTGGTTTGGAGGATGAAACACTCGGCCGCCCGGTCTGTCATTATAGTATTACGCACAGAAACCCACCAACACACACACACACACACGCACACACTCAGCCATGGAGGTTTTACTACAGTGCTCTATTAGTAGTGGTGTGCCACAATGCAGGTGGGCGCACGGCCATGTGGCATCCACACACTCACACACACTCACACACACATACTCTCAGACCACTCTAAAGCACATCAATGGGAATGGTACACTGCCACTGATCCAAAGATAAGCCCAGTGTAAATGAGCTCACATATATCCTCTTATTCTCCAGTATGAGCCCACATGGAAACCCCTGTGC